>NC_092087.1:124243730-124353730 GCF_045679555.1 Salvelinus alpinus | reverse complement strand
TGTAACTATAATCTAGTGGGGGTCAGACAGATGCTGACATCCCAGGACCTCAGCTACCTTACGCACACTTTCTGCACCAGTCACCAGTCTCACCGCTGCTGTGAAAGTCACTGGGAAACCCAAGCCCTAGTCATAGCATCATGGTAATAGGACTTCTCTCTCTCTCTCTCTCTCTCTCTCTCTCTCTCTCTCTCTCTCTCTCTCTCTCTCTCTCTCTCTCTCTCTCTCTCTCTCTCTCTCTCTCTCTCTCTCTCTCTCTCTCTCTCTCTCTCTCTCTCTCTCTCTCTCTCTCTCTCTCTCTCTCTCTCTCTCTCTCTCTCTCTCTCTCTCTCTCTCTCTCTCTCTCTCTCTCTCTCTCTCTCTCTCTCTCTCTCTTTTAATAAAAATGTTTGTCCTTTTCAGAGGACCAAAATAAACATAGTTTTTAGAGCTTTTTATTGTGTTGTTACATTCTACACACATTTGACACACATGGCACTTTTTCTACCACAGCAAGAATATAGGTATTTGATATACATTACATCTGGATAGATAGTACTTAAACACATGCGGTATACATTATATATGGTGTACATAGTATATCGGGTTTTCAGTCATAGCTATTTTAAACCCTCCCCTCAGCTACTCTCAGTCCATCCCACCGATCTCTGTAAGCCAGCATCTTCTTATTGTTTCTATGTGCCATGTATTTTTCAACTGTGCTGTGATGTTTCACATCAATTCTGAACCTTTCTAATCGCATAGTATCTACAGATGGTCAGTTATATTGTTGGTAGATTGACTATGGATTTTCAAATCTCCCAACGGTGCTATTTGTAGGGTACATTTTTGGTAAATGTGATTTTTCAGCCATTCCTGAACCTGTGACCAGAAACAAACGACATAGGAGCAATACCAGAATAAATAATCTAATGATTCTGTCTCTTTGTAGCAACATCTGCAGAGTTGAGATGGGTGTATGCCCTATGTACATACAATTCCCTTTGTGGCAAGAATTTTGTATAATCATTTCAATTGAAAAACTCTAGGTTTTGAATCAAGCTGTTTTATTTATCATCAGTTCACAAACCATGTGCCATTTTGCAACCCGTATGGCGCTGCTGTCAACATTTTGGTCCTCAAATAAAACTGGTATATTGTTCTATTTATCCCTCTTTTTCTTTCTTTCTCCCTATCTCTTTCTCCCCTCCCTACTCTATCTCACTTTTACCCTCTCTCGCTCTCTCCGTTTCTCTCTCTCCAATCTCTCTTTCCCTGTCTTTCCTCTCTCTGAGTCTCTCTCTCTCTCTCTCTCTCCCTCCCCTCTCCCTTTCTCCTCTGCCACCCCCTCTCTTCTATCGTTCACAACCTGGAGAACCAATCAGGCGGTGTGTAAGCAGGGCCCGTGCGCCCCAACCGTGTCGTGCGGTTTAACCTCTGGCTCCGAACGACCCCGTCTCACAGCACGACCACTGCTTGGGTGGGAGGGTTGGGTGGGTGGGGGGGGGACGGGGGACGGATGGACAACCACAAGAGTTCAGAGACCACCAGGCATCTAAGAACTCAGAACTCCTGTCCCCCATTAAAATACTCCTGGGTCTGTACTGCGATTCAAGGCTTGTTGTTAAGTAGAGAAGGGTGAGGTCTGGAGATCCCAGAGCATAATAGCAGGGCATACCTTCTATAAAAAGAGATGATGAGGCTAGTTTTATAAAACCAGGTTTGTGTCAAGTTTTGAGGAGTCCATAGTCGTCGGTATGTCTTTTACAAATATGGTCCTCCATATCACCATGGTCCATATCACCATGGTCCATATCACCATGGTCCATATCACCACGGTCCATATCACCATGGTCCATATCCCCACGGTCCATATCACCATGGTCCATATCCCCATGGTCCATATCACCATGGTTCATATCACTATGGTCCATATCACCATGGTCCATATCACCATGGTCCATATCACCACGGTCCATATCCCCACGGTCCATATCACCATGGTCCATATCCCCATGGTCCATATCACCATGGTCCATATCACCATGGTCCATATCACCATGGTCCATATCACCATGGTCCATATCACCACGGTCCATATCCCCACGGTCCATATCACCATGGTCCATATCCCCATGGTCCATATCACCATGGTCCATATCCCCATGGTCCATATCACCATGGTTCATATCACTATGGTCCATATCACCACGGTCCATATCACCATGGTCCATATCCCCACGGTCCATATCACCATGGTCCATATCACCACGGTCCATATCACCATGGTCCATATCACCATGGTCCATATCCCCATGGTCCATATCCCCTAGGTCCATATCACCATGGTCCATATCACCACGGTCCATATCACCATGGTTCATATCACCATGGTCCATATCACCACGGTCCATATCACCATGGTCCATATCCCCATGGTCCATATCACCATGGTCCATATCACCATGGTCCATATCACCATGGTCCATATCACCATGGTCCCATATCACCATGGTCCCATATCACCATGGTCCATATCACCACGGTCCATATCACCATGGTCCATATCCCCATGGTCCATATCACCATGGTCCATATCCCCATGGTCCATATCACCACGGTCCATATCCCCATGGTCCATATCACCACGGTCCATATCACCATGGTCCATATCACCATGGTCCATATCCCCATGGTCCATATCACCATGGTCCATATCACCATGGTCCATATCCCCACAGTCCATATCACAATGGTCCATATCACCATGGTCCATATCACCACGGTCCATATCACCACGGTCCATATCACCATGGTTCATATCACCACGGTCCATATCACCATGTTCCATATCACCACGGTCCATATCACCATGGTCCATATCACCATGGTCCATATCACCACAGTCCATATCCCCATGGTCCATATCACCATGGTCCATATCACCATGGTTCATATCACCACGGTCCATATCACCATGGTCCATATCACCATGGTCCATATCACCATGGTCCATATCACCATAGTCCATATCACCACGGTCCATATCACCACGGTCCCATATCCCCATGGTTCATATCACCACGGTCCATATCACCATGTTCCATATCACCACGGTCCATATCACCATGGTCCATATCACCATGGTCCATATCACCACAGTCCATATCCCCATGGTCCATATCACCATGGTCCATATCACCATGGTTCATATCACCACGGTCCATATCACCATGGTCCATATCACCACGGTCCATATCCCCATGGTCCATATCCCCATGGTCCATATCACCATGGTTCATATCACCACGGTCCATATCACCATGGTCCATATCACCACGGTCCATATCACCATGGTCCATATCACCATGGTCCATATCACCATGGTCCATATCACCATGGTCCATATCCCCATGGTCCATATCACCACGGTCCATATCACCATGGTCCATATCACCATGGTCCATATCACCATGGTCCATATCACCACGGTCCATATCCCCATGGTCCATATCACCACGGTCCATATCACCATGGTCCATATCACCATGGTCCATATCACCATGGTCCATATCACCATGGTCCATATCCCCATGGTCCATATCACCATAGTCCATATCACCACGGTCCATATCACCATGGTCCATATCACCATGGTCCATATCACCATAGTCCATATCACCACGGTCCATATCACCACGGTCCCATATCCCCATGGTTCATATCACCACGGTCCATATCACCACGGTCCATATCCCCATGGTCCATATCCCCATGGTCCATATCACCACAGTCCATATCACCATGGTCCATATCACCACAGTCCATATCCCCATGGTTCATATCACCACGGTCCATATCACCACGGTCCATATCACCATGGTCCATATCACCATAGTCCCCATGGTCCATATCACCACGGTCCATATCACCACGGTCCATATCCCCACGGTCCATATCACCACGGTCCATATCACCATGGTCCATATCACCATAGTCCATATCACCATGGTCCATATCACCATGGTCCATATCCCCATGGTCCATATCACCACGGTCCATATCACCATGGTCCCATATCACCACGGTCCATATCACCATGGTCCATATCACCATGGTCCATATCACCATGGTCCATATCACCATGGTCCATATCACCACGGTCCATATCACCACGGTCCATATCACCATGGTCAATATCACCATGGTCCATATCACCACGGTCCATATCACCACAGTCCATATCACCACGGTCCATATCACCACGGTCCATATCCCCATGGTCCCATATCACCACGGTCCATATCACCATGGTCCATATCCCCATGGTCCATATCACCACGGTCCATATCCCCATGGTCCCATATCACCACGGTCCATATCACCATGGTCCATATCCCCATGGTCCATATCCCCATGGTCCATATCCCCACGGTCCATATCACTACGGTCCATATCCCCACGGTCCATATCCCCACGGTCCATATCCCCACGGTCCATATCCCCACGGTCCATATCACCATGGTCCATATCCCCATGGTCCATATCCCCACGGTCCATATCCCCACGGTCCATATCCCCATGGTCCATATCCCCATGGTCCATATCCCCACGGTCCATATCACTATGGTCCATATCCCCACGGTCCATATCCCCACGGTCCATATCCCTATGGTCCATATCACCATGGTCCATATCCCCACGGTCCATATCACCATGGTCCATATCCCTATGGTCCATATCACCATGGTCCATATCCCCATGGTCCATATCCCCATGGTCCATATCACCATGGTCCATATCCCCACAGTCCATATCCCTATGGTCCATATCACCATGGTCCATATCCCCACGGTCCATATCACCACGGTCCATATCACCATGGTCCATATCCCCATAGTCCATATCACCATGGTCCATATCCCCATGGTCCATATCCCCACGGTCCATATCACTATGGTCCATATCCCCACGGTCCATATCCCCACGGTCCATATCCCTATGGTCCATATCACCATGGTCCATATCCCCACGGTCCATATCACCATGGTCCATATCACCACAGTCCATATCCCCACGGTCCATATCCCCATGGTCCATATCACCATGGTCCATATCACCACAGTCCATATCCCCACGGTCCATATCACTATGGTCCATATCCCCACGGTCCATATCCCCACGGTCCATATCCCTATGGTCCATATCACCATGGTCCATATCCCCACGGTCCATATCACTATGGTCCATATCCCCACGGTCCATATCCCCACGGTCCATATCCCTATGGTCCATATCACCATGGTCCATATCCCCACGGTCCATATCACCATGGTCCATATCCCCATAGTCCATATCACCATGGTCCATATCCCCATGGTCCATATCCCCACGGTCCATATCACTATGGTCCATATCCCCACGGTCCATATCCCCACGGTCCATATCCCTATGGTCCATATCACCATGGTCCATATCCCCACGGTCCATATCCCCATGGTCCATATCACCATGGTCCATATCCCCACAGTCCATATCCCTATGGTCCATATCACCATGGTCCATATCCCCACGGTCCATATCACCACGGTCCATATCACCATGGTCCATATCCCCACGGTCCATATCCCTATGGTCCATATCACCATGGTCCATATCCCCATAGTCCATATCACCATGGTCCATATCCCCATGGTCCATATCCCTATGGTCCATATCACCATGGTCCATATCCCCATAGTCCATATCACCATGGTCCATATCACCACGGTCCATATCACCATGGTCCATATCCCTATGGTCCATATCACCATGGTCCATATCCCCACGGTCCATATCACCATGGTCCATATCCCTATGGTCCATATCACCACAGTCCATATCCCCATGGTCCATATCACCACAGTCCATATCACCATGGTCCATATCACCATGGTCCATATCCCTATGGTCCATATCACCATGGTCCATATCCCCATGGTCCATATCACCATGGTTCATATCACCACAGTCCATATCCCTATGGTCCATATCACCATGGTCCATATCCCCACGGTCCATATCACCATGGTCCATATCCCCATGGTCCATATCACCACGGTCCATATCACCACGGTCCATATCACCATGGTTCATATCACCACGGTCCATATCACCATGGTCCATATCACCATGGTTCATATCACCATGGTTCATATCACCATGGTTCATATCACCATGGAATGGAATGGAATTTTCCAGCACTAAGTCATAATAGCACAAAAACGGTTACCTTATTTGTACTCTGACTATGTCTTCCCTTTATCTTCAGAATAGAGGTTATCAGTGAGTTTGGTTGTCAGGATACGGTTCATCCTCTTTAGAGGTAAAATAACAAATGAAGTCTTCTTTTAGCGTGGCAGGACACTCAGGACAGAACCCTAACAGGCTGGAAGGAATGCTTTTAACAATATGCTGTTGGACATATTGGAACACGAGACCTCCAGAGATTGACGCATTCCAGGGGGGCATTTTTGTCGCTCTTCAAACCTCAGTCAACGCTACTATCTCCTTCTCGCCCCTCCATGCCCCCGCCCCCCCCGGTCCAGAGTCCCGGCACTCTACGTCCCAGTTTGGGACCCAACTGGGACGTCGATGAACTAATCGCCTAAGAATGCAGCTTTACACGGACCCAAACGCACACACACACTAACCCTAACCCTCTGAACATCAGAGGTCCTGTGTGCCCCAACCATCTGCGTTCTGGATCATGGAAAACCTCTCGTCCGGTGAAAAATGGAAAGGAAGATGTCTCTGTTAAATAGCTACACAGAGTGCCCTAAAAGTATTTTCTTTGGTGACTCACCTACAAGTCCTTAAACGTCTCCACCGGTGTGTTAGTTGATGCTTAGGGTCTTGAAATCTTCCCGACCATGTGAATAACTCAGAAAAGAGTCACTTTAATGTCTCTACCCAAGAGGTCATGTGGTCAGGAGGACAAGATAAACCCCTGGCTCTATGGATTGCCTACTGTTTGTTCCAACATCCACTGAAATGTTCATCTAGTAATCGTAATGTAACAATAGATTTTCTAAATTCTGTTGAGCTTTAGAAATCCTCATGACCTCTTCTGTATCATTAGGTGGACATCAGAGGAGGCTGTTGGGAGGAGCTATAGGAGGATGGTCTCATTGTAATTGCTGTAATGGAATAAATGGAAGGTGTCAAACAGGAGCCTTCCATATGTTTGATGTGTTTGATACGTTCCATTCATTCTATTCCAGCCAATTACAATGAGCCCGTCCTCCTGTAGCTCCTCCCACCGGCCTCCACTGGTGGACATCTGTCTAGCCTCTCTGTTTTACGAGCAGGTTGACGTTTATCTAAAAGGAAATCGCTCAGTCTTAGTTCAAGGTTAGGGTTAGGCATTAGGGTTAGCAGTGTGGTTAGGGTTAAGGTTAGACTTAGGCTTAAAACCAGATTTTATGGCTATGCCAGCTAGTGACCACTCTGCAGAGCTGCCTCTAGAACAAGATTCATGACAAAAAACACTAACATGCGTTCTACTCAAGGGGAATTTCTTCAACCGCTGACAAGGCATGTAACACAGTCCCACACAACCTCCGACATCAGCTAGTGGTGCAGACAGTGTGGCTGTGTGTGGTAGTTCGGTTTTGATGAACCCATGGATAAGACGATGCCTCTGCACCCTTAAGAATAGGGTGGTCAGGTCAGGAAGTTGGAGGAAACACATGGAACCAACTTTCAGCACAACTATGCCAAAAATATTTTCTCTGTCTCTCCCTCTCTCTCGCTCTCTCTCGCTCTCTCTCTGTCCTTTACAGTTAGGATAACAGTCGGGGGTGGGGGCAAATTCCACATGACACATTATCAGTGTGTTGAAAGTACCTGACTGCTATGTGACAGTCTGTCACAGTGTCAGTCAGTGACAGTTCCCCTTTAGAGGGGACGGGAGGGGGAGAGGAGCGGCGAAAGGGGTGGGAAAGAGGTTGATCCATTTGATACTGGTTCTCACTGGACACCCTGACAGGAGCTGTCGTTGGAGTGGTGGGAGGGCGAGGTGGGGGCACGGTGGGGTTCTTATCCATCAAAGACCCACCCCTATCTGCCGCGCTGTCCGTCAAATCCTGGGGGGTCGTGTTTGGATAAGGTTAGGGACTGGGTTGTGTGTGCGTGTGTGTGTGTGGGTGTGTGTCATGACAACACCTCTGCTGTCTAGGCTGGATCGTTAGGACATGTCACCCTGGCCTCATGTTACTGTGCTCTTACTGCCTAGGGTGAGGGGGGTGAGGGGCGAGGGTAGGGGGCACAGGGTAACATCAGAGGGAACGACCTAAACTGGAGAGACCTTTAACATTTGCTAGTTGCACTTTTGACCTGAATATACAGACAATATGTAGACATCCCCCTACAGATGTAATGTAATAAAAGTCACAGTCTCATTGTTGAAGAGAGTTAGAGTAAAATAACTAAGCCTTCAGAAAGTATTCACAACCCTTGACTTTATCCCCATTTCGTTGTGTTACAAAGTGAGATTAAAATGGATTTAATTGTACTTTTTTGTCAATGATGTGCACAAAGTATTCCAATGTCAAAGTGGAAGAAAAATTCTAACAAAATTCCCCCCCAAAATATAAAAAATAAAACACTAATATATCTTGATTAGATAAGTATTCAACACCCTGTGTCAATGCATGTTAGAATCACCTTTGGCAGCAATTACAGCGGTGAGTCGTTCTGGGTAAGTCTCTAAGAGCTTTGCACACCTGGATTGTACAATATTTGCATATTATTCTTTTAAAAATTCTTCAAGCTCTGTCAAGATGGTTGTTGATCATTGCTAGATAACCATTTTCAAGCATTGTCATATATTTTCAAGCCATTTAAGTCAAAACTGTAACTAGGCCACTCAGGAACATTCATCATCTTGGTAAGCAACTCCAGTGTATATTTGGCCTTGTGTTTTAGCTTATTTTCCTGCTGAAAGATGAATTTGACTCCCAGTGTCTGTTCTTAGCTTTATTCCATTTATTTGTATGCTAAAGTATTCCATAGTTCTTGCCGATGACAAGCATACCCATAACAGGATGCAGCCACCACCATGCTTGAAAATATTAAGAGTGGTCCTCGGTAATGTGTTGTGTTGGATTTGCCCCAAATGTAACACTTTGTATTCAGGACATAAAGTTAATTTCTTTGCCATATTTTTTTTGCAGTTTTACTTTAGTTCCTTATTGCAAACCAGATGCATGTTTTAAAATATTTTTATTCTACCAGGCTTACTTCTTTTCACTCTGGCTTTCAGGTTAATATTGTGGAGTAACTACAATGTTGTTGATCCATCCTTAGTTTTCTCCTATCACAGCTATTAAACTCTATAATTGTTTTAAAGTCACTATGGGGAAATCCCTGAGTGGTTTCCTTCCTCTCCGGCAACTGAATTAATAAAGGATGCTTGTATCTTTGACTGGGTGTATTGATACACCATCCAAAGTGTAATGAACAACTTCACCATGCTCAAAGGCATATTTAATGTCTTCTTTTTTTACCCATCTACCAATAGGTGCCCTTCTTTGCGATGCATTGGAAAACCGTCCTGGTCTTTGTGGTTGATTCTGTGTTTGAAATTCACTGCTCAACTGAGGGACCTAACATATAATTGTATGTGTGGGATACAGAGATTTGGTAGTCATTCAAAAACCATGTTAAACACGATGATGGCACGCAGAGTGATTCCATGCAACTTATGTGACTTGTTAAGGATTTTTTTTACTCCTGAACTTATTTAGGCTTCCCATAACAAAGGGGTTGAATACTTATTGACTCAAGACCTTTCAGCTTTTCATTTTTAATTAATATGTAAACAATTCTAAAAACATAATTCCTCATTGACGTTATGGGGTATTGTGTGTGGGCCAGTGACACAACATCTCAATTTAATCCATTTTAAATTCAGGCTGTAACACAACACAATGTGGAAAATGTCAAGGGGTGTGAATACTTTCTGAATGCACTATATATTGGCAAAAGTAGCCTATTCTTTTTACCACAGTTTTACACCAGTCCCTCCTGTATAACCCAATCCTTATTGGTCTATTACAAACTGTGCATTGGGATCTGCTTGATCTCATTACATTTCTTTGTAATGTTCTAAATTACCTGAAAATCCAAAAGTAAACTTTGGTTATTGACAAAACACACTTTTGTTCATTTTCACACAAAAAAGAAGCTTACGAAATAGGGATAGCACCATAGTCTATTTTTGAATCCAGAGGTGTTTGTATATTGTGTCAGAAAAACATAAAACCCACAGTTGTGATTAAGGAGGACACAGAGAGAAAGACAACCAGTAATCTTGTGGTCTTCCGGTACATACAGATGTAGGATCTTAAATTGATCACCCAGTGGTTGCAAGAAATTTCCCACATAGCAGGAAATGCAAACTTGTAGTGTAAACTTGTAGGCTTCTGAACTTTGTAATTTCCACTTAAATACGTCAGATCTGATTTGTATCAACCCCTACAACCCCTAAATGTATCAACCCCTACAAAAAAATGTCCATTAATTATAATCCACATAATAATTCAGATGTCCTGTTGCTGCAGGATTATTTTCCTGCTGTGAGAAACTGGTCAAATGAAGAACCTATACCTGTAGCCAGTTTGGCCAGGAGAGCCTATACCACCTCTATAACCAGTGGTCATTATCATTCTGTCACAACAGTAAGTTTGGCAGCAGGACAGTGACAGAACGGGACAGAGGTGATCTTAAACTTAACTGCTGTGCTGTGAGATTTTGGTATCCTAGATGTTGTCTGTGTTTTGATCGTTTCGTTTTTCTTCTCTGTGACTTGACTATCATTTTCACTTCCTTACGTTGTATTGTGACTTTGATTTCAGTCTGTCAAACTGTTGACGAATCTCATTTTGGCTGTTACTTGAGTTTTCCCATCTGTGGTTAGTTAGCTCCCTCTACTGTTAAATGTGTATCATACAGGACACATAGAGGACCACTATACTACACGATCATTAGTACAATAGTACGCTTTAGTCAATGGTACTCTTTATACATTTGATATTAGTCAAATATTTAGTTTACTATTGATAAGATGTGCACCAGGACATTTTACCTTTTGAAAACAACACTTTTGTATTTGTCATGCCCATTTTACACCAATGTAGCGTTGCAATTCAATCTTGAAATCTTGAATGTTCTCATATCAACCGCAAAACACACAGACACACCAATGACTGTAAAGCGAACCCCCCCAGCTCATCTCCTCCTCCTCCCTCCTTACCTCCTATCCTTCACCTCCTCTCACACCCCTCCTCCCTACCTCCCCTCCTTCTCCTCCTCCCCTACCTCCTCCCCCTCTATCCCTACCTCCTCTCCTTCTCCTCCTCCCCTACCTCCTCCCCCTCTATCCCTACCTCCTCTCCTCCTCCTCCCCCCTCCCTCCTTACCTCATATCCTTCACCTCCTCTCACACCCCTCCTCCCTACCTCTTCTCCTTCTCCTCCTCCCCTAACACCCCTCCTCTACCCCTACCTCCTCCTATCCATGATGTGATCTATAAATAGTCTCTCATCAGTAGATGGCGAGTGGTGCTGACCCTGGCCTTCTCTCCCCCCAACCCTCCGTCCAGCAGAGAGAGAGAGGTGATTGATGGGGGCTCAGGCCCGGGCCAACCTTCCACTTGGGCCCTGCTGGCTGGCTGTATAAATAATGGCAGGTCAGAGCCACTGAGGATGGAGGGATGGAGGGAGGAAAGAGGAGAGAAGAGGAAAGCACTCTAATGGTCTTGCTCACAGGTACTGCATTGTTAGTGTGCAGAATGTCTTTCAGATTCTCTCCTCTTTTTCTCCCTCTCTATCCCTTACCTCTCTATCCCTTACCTCTCTCTCTCTCTCTCTCTCTCTCTCTCTCTCTCTCTCTCTCTCTCTCTCTCTCTCTCTCTCTCTCTCTCTCTCTCTCTCTCTCTCTCTCTCTCTCTCTCTCTCTCTCTCTCTCTCTCTCTCTCTCTCTCTCTCTCTCTCTCTCTCTCTCTCTCTCTCTCTCTCTCTCTCTCTCTCTCTCTCTCTCTCTCTCTCTCTCTCTCTCTCTCTCTCTCTCTCTCTCTCTCTCTCTCTCTCTCTCTCTCTCTCTCTTAATTCAATTCAAAGGGCGTTATTGTCATGGGAAACGTATTAACATTACCAAAGCAAGTGAAATAGATAATAAACAAAAGTGAAATAAACAATCAAAAATGAACAGTAAACCTTACACTCACAAAAGTTCCAAAATAATTTTGAATGTCATATGTCTATATACTGTACAGTGTTGTAACGATGTGCAAATAGTTAAAGTACAAAAGGGAAAATAAATAAACATAAATATGGGTTGTATTTACAATGGTGTTTTTTATTTACTTGTTGCCCTTTTTTTGTGCCAAAAGGTCACAGTGCTGTGATGACACACTGTGGTTTTTCACCCAATAGATATGGGAGTTGGATCTGTTTTCTAATTATTTGTGTGTCTGTATAGTCTGAGGGAAATATGTGTTTCTAATATGGTCATACATTTGGCAGGAAGTTAGGAAGTGCAGCTCAGTTTCCACCTCATTCTGTGGGCAATGTGCGAATAGCCTGTCTTCTCTTGAGAGCCAGGTCTGCCTTCAGCGGCCTCTCTCAATAGCAAGGCTTTGCCCACTGAGTCTATACATAGTCAAAGCTTTCCTACATTTTGGGTCAGTCACAGTGGTCATGTATTCTGTTTAGGGCCAAATATCATTCTAGTTTGCTCAGTTTTTTTGTTAATTCTTTCCAATGTGTCAAGTAATTATTTTCTTGTTTTCTCATGATTTGGTTGGGTCTAATTGTGTTGCTGTCCTGGGGCTCTGTGGGGTTTTAACAAGGCTAATCTAAAAACAAAACTCCCTAAATTCTATCAGCATATCGATTGTGCTACCAGGGCTGGAAAAACCCTAGATCATTGTTATACTAATTTCCGCGACGCATATAAGGCCCTCCCCCGCCCCCCTTTCGGAAAAGCTGACCACGACTCCATTTTGTTGATTCCAGCCTACAAACAGAAACTCAAACAACAAGCTCCCGCGCTCAGGTCTGTTCAACGCTGGTCCGACCAATCTGAATCCACGCTTCAAGACTGCTTCGATCACGCGGATTGGAATATGTTCCGCATCGCGTCCAACAACAATATTGACGAATATGCTGATTCGGTGAGCGAGTTCATTAGGAAGTGCATTGACGATGTCGTACCCACAGCAACGATTAAAACATTCCCAAACCAGAAACCGTGGATTGACGGCAGCATTCGCGTGAAACTGAAAGCGCGAACCACTGCTTTTAACCAGGGCAAGGTGACCGGAAGCATGACCGAATACAAACAGTGTAGCTATTCTCTCCGCAAGGCAATCAAACAGGCTAAGTCCCAGTACAGAGACAAAATCGAGTCGCAATTCAACAGCTCAGACACAAGAGGTATGTGGCAGGGTCTACAGTCAATCACGGATTACAAAAAGAAAACCAGCCCCGTCGCGGACCAGGATGTCTTGCTCCCAGACAGGCTAAACAACTTTTTTGCCCGCTTTGAGGACAATACAGTGCCACTGACACGGCCCCCTACCAAAACCTGCGGGCTCTCCTTCACTGCAGCCGAGGTGAGTAAAACATTTAAACGTGTTAACCCTCGCAAGGCTGCAGGCCCAGACGGCATTCCCAGCCGCGTCCTCAGAGCATGCGCAGACCAGCTGGCTGGTGTGTTTACGGACATATTCAATCAATCCTTATCCCAGTCTGCTGTTCCCACATGCTTCAAGAGGGCCACCATTGTTCCTGTTCCCAAGAAAGCTAAGGTAACTGAGCTAAACGACTACCGCCCCGTAGCACTCACTTCCGTCATCATGAAGTGCTTTGAGAGACTAGTCAAGGACCATATCACCTCCACCCTACCGGACACCCTAGACCCACTCCAATTTGCTTACCGACCCAATAGGTCCACAGACGACGCAATCGCAACCACACTGCACACTGCCCTAACCCATCTGGACAAGAGGAATACCCATGTGAGAATGCTGTTCATCGATTACAGCTCAGCATTTAACACCATAGTACCCTCCAAACTCGTCATCAAGCTCGAGACCCTGGGTCTCGACCCCGCCCTGTGCAACTGGGTCCTGGACTTCCTGACGGGCCGCCCCCAGGTGGTGAGGGTAGGTAACAACATCTCCACCCCGCTGATCCTCAACACTGGGGCCCCACAAGGGTGCGTTCTGAGCCCTCTCCTGTACTCCCTGTTCACCCACGACTGCGTGGCCATGCACGCCTCCAACTCAATCATCAAGTTTGCGGATGACACTACAGTGGTAGGCTTGATTACCAACAACGACGAGACGGCCTACAGGGAGGAGGTGAGGGCCCTCGGAGTGTGGTGTCAGGAAAATAACCTCACACTCAACGTCAACAAAACAAAGGAGATGATTGTGGACTTCAGGAAACAGCAGAGGGAGCACCCCCCTATCCACATCGACGGGTCAGTAGTGGAGAAGGTGGAAAGTTTTAAGTTCCTCGGTGTACACATCACGGACAAACTGAATTGGTCCACCCACACAGACAGCGTTGTGAAGAAGGCGCAGCAGCGCCTCTTCAACCTCAGGAGGCTGAAGAAATTCGGCTTGTCACATAAAGCACTCACAAACTTCTACAGATGCACAATCGAGAGCATCCTGTCGGGCTGTATCACCGCCTGGTACGGCAACTGCTCCGCCCACAACCGTAAGGCTCTCCAGAGGGTAGTGAGGTCTGCAGAACGCATCACCAGGGGCAAACTACCTGCCCTCCAGGACACCTACACCACCCGATGTCACAGGAAGGCCATAAAGATCATCAAGGACAACAACCACCCAAGCCACTGCCTGTTCACCCCGCTATCATCCAGAAGGCGAGGTCAGTACAGGTGCATCAAAGCAGGGACCGAGAGACTGAAAAACAGCTTCTATCTCAAGGCCATCAGACTGTTAAACAGCCACCACTAACATTTAGCGGCCGCTGCCAACATACTGACTCAACTCCAGCCACATAAAAATGGGAATTGATGGAAATTATGTAAAAATGTACCACTAGCCACTTTAAACAATGCCACTTAATATAATGTTTACATACCCTACATTACCCATATCATATGTATATGTATATACTGTACTCTATATCATCTACTGCATCTTGCCATCTTTATGTAATACATGTACCACTAGCCACTTTAAACTATGCCACTTTATGTTTACATACCCTACAGTACTCATCTCATATGTATATACCGTACTCTATACCATCTACTGCATCTGCCATGCCGTTCTGTACCACCACTCATTCATATATCTTTATGTACATATTCTTTATCCCTTTACACTTGTGTGTATAAGGTAGTAGTTGTGGAATTGTTAGCTTAGATTACTTGTTGGTTATTACTGCATTGTCGGAACTAGAAGCACAAGCATTTCGCTACACTCGCATTAACATCTGCTAACCATGTGTATGTGACTAATAAAATTTGATTTGATTTTGATTTGGTTTGTTTGTGTTTGTGAACAGAGCCCCAGGACCAGCTTGCTAAGGGGACTCTTCTCCAGGTTCATCTCTCTGTAGGTGATGGCTTTGTTAAGGAAGACTTGGTAATCGCTTCTCTTTAGGTGGTTGTAGAATTGAACAGTTCTTTTCTGGATTTTAATAATTCGTGGGTATTGACCTGATTCTGCTCTGCATGCATTATTTGGTGTTTTACATTGTACACGGAGGATAGTTTTCGTGGTTGTCCCATTTTGTGAATTCTTGGTTGGTGAGCGGACCCCAGACCTCACAACCATAAAGGGCAATGGGTTCTGTAACTGATTCAAGTATATTTAGCCAGGACCTACTTGGTGTGTCGGATTTTATGTTCCTTTTGATGGTGTAGAAGGTCCTTAATGCCCTTTTTGCCTTGTCTCTCAGCTCGTTCACAGCTTTGTGGAAGTTATCTGTAGCTCGAGGCATGTATAGTTTTTTGTGTGCTGTAGGACAACGGTGTCTAGATGGAATTTGAATTTGTGGTCCTGGCAACTGGATCTTTTTTGGAACACCATTATTTTTGTCTGACAGATTTACTGTCAGGGCCCAGGTCTGCCAGAATCTGTGCAGAAGATCTAGGTTCTGCTGTAGGCCCTCCTTGGTTGGGGACAGAAGCACCAGATCATCAGCAAAAAGTAGACATTTGACTTCAGATTCTAGTAGGATGAGGCCGGGTGCCTTTGTCAATTCGATATATATGTTGAAGAGGGTGGGGCTCAAGCTGCATCCCTGTCTCACCCCACAGCCCTATGGGGAAAAAATGTGTTTTTTGCCAATTATAACCGCACACTTGCTGTTTGTGTACATGGATTTTATAATGTTGTATGTTTTTCCCCCAACACCGCTTTCCATCAATTTGTATAGCAGACCATCATGCCAAATTTAGTCAAAAGCTTTTTTGAAATAAGCAAAGCATGAGAAGACTTTGCCTTTGTTTAGGTTTGTTTGTCAATTAGGGTGTGCAGGATGAATACGTGGTCTGTCATACGGTAATTTGGTAAAAAGACAAATTTACATTTGCTCAGCACATGTTTTTCACAGAGGAAATGTTGTAGTCTGCTGTTAATGATAATACAGAGGATTTTCCCAAGGTTGCTGTTGATGCATATCCCACAGTAGTTATCGAGGTCAAATTTGTTTCCACTTTTGTGGATTGGGGTGATCAGTCCTTGGTTCCAAATACTGGGGAAGATGCCAGAGCTGAGGATGATGTTAAAGAGTTTAAGTATAGCCAATTGGAATTTGTGGTCTATATATTTTATCATTTAATTTAGGATACCATCAACACCACAGGCTTGGAGGGTTTGTATTTTGTCCTGTAGTTCATTCAATGTAATTGGAGAATCCAGTGGATCCTGGTAGTCTTTAATAGTTGATTCTAAGATTTGTATTTGATCATCTATATATTTTTGCCATTTTGCCATTTTTGCCATTAGTTTTTTATAGAGACAAAAAGATTGGAGAAGTGGTTTATCCATACATCTCCATTTTGGAAAGGTAGCTCTTCGTGTTGTTTTGTGTTTAGTGTGTTCCAATTTCCAATTTTCCCAGAAATGGTTAGATTCTAAGGATTCTTCAATTACCTTGAGCTGATTTCTGACGTGCTGGTCCTTCTTTTCCCGTAGTGTATTTCTGTATTGTTTTAGTGATTCACCATAGTGAAGGCGTAAGCTCAGGGTTTCTGGGTCTCTAAGTTTTCGGTTGGATAGGTTTCTTAAGTTCGTTCTTAGGTTTTTGCATTCTTTATCAAACCATTTGTCATTACATTTTCTTCGGTTTTCTGTTAGAATTTTTTCCAATGTATTTGAAGTCTGGTTTCCTGCTCTTAAGGTCAAAGGCAGATGACCTCAGACCTGGAAGAAGGAGGAGGAGAGGGGAGAGTAGTTTAATATGTGACATCTTTATCTAGTTTTAATTTCGGTCATAAATATTGAATGGTTTATTTGCTCATCTGCAGCTGTCTGCTCTGCTCTCCACCTCTCTCTCTCTCTCACACACTCTCTCTCTCTCTCTCTCTCTCTCTCTCTCTCTCTCTCTCTCTCTCTCTCTCTCTCTCTCTCTCTCTCTCTCTCTCTCTCTCTCTCTCTCTCTCTCTCTCTCTCTCTCTCTCTCTCTCTCTCTCTCTCTCTCTCTCTCTCTCTCTCTCTCTCTCTCTCTCTCTCTCTCTCTCTCTCTCTCTCTCTCTCATCATCTCTCTCTCCCATCTCTCATCCTCTCTCTCTATCATGGCTTTGGCCTTTTGACGACCAGCTTTCATTTCCTGGCTAATCCCTCCTGGTCTAGAGAATCCATCCTAACTCTGCCTGTCTGTGATCTCTCTGATCCATGTGATCTCTCTACTGCTGGGTAAGTGTAAAAGTCCACTCTCACTGTCTGTGACTGATGTACACACACACTAGCTCTGTCTGTGACTGATGTACACTGATGTACACACACACTAGCTCTAACAAGGTCATCCTTCACATGTGAAGGTAGACACACGCGCGCACGCGCGCACACACACACACACACACACACACACACACACACACACACACACACACACACACACACACACACACACACACACACACACACACACACACACACACACACACACACACACACACACACACACACACACACACACACACACACACACACACACACACACACACGTAACAGGGTCGTCACTCACACACACCCTCCTGTATTGGCCCAGTAGTCATATTAACTCCATAATACCAAAGTGTGACATTTTACTGTGTGGCTCCTTAGATCTGCATCAATACCAGCAGCTTCTCAAGTCAATGAAGGTGGATTAGGTAGCAGTGGAAATAAGAGGAACCAGCCAAATATAACCAGGCAGCTTGTTGTGCTTGGATACACACAGCTTATATCATTGCCAGGATGATAAATACAAGGGGTTAGCTCCCATCTCCGAGGCCTGAGGGAGGCATTGAACTCTGCCTCTGCAATAATGACTTTGTCCACCGAATCGATCCACCGTTGATCCATGTACAGTAATTCTTAGATCATCATCACCGTGATGTGTGGGGTGTGTGTGGGAGGGGGGTGTAGGGATGGATAGGTGCGTGTGTGTAAGTGTGTGGGCGGGGGTGGGGGGGATGGATAGGTGTGTGTGTGTGTTTGGAGGGGGATGGATAGGTGCGTGTGTGTGTGTGGAGGGGGTTATACACTGTATATGTGTGTGTGTGTGTGTGTGTGTGTGTGTGTGTGTGTGTGTGTGTGTGTGTGTGTGTGTGTGTGTGTGTGTGTGTGTGTGTGTGTGTGTGTGTGTGTGTGTGTGTGTGTGTGTGCATGTGTGGGCACGAGCTCCCTACTGCAATAACTTCAAGTCATATTCCGGTGCTCCATCCAGGTGACAAGTTAACGACGTGGAGGCCTTGGCCTCGATTTGGGACCAGCTCAGAAGTGTTCTAATAATTTCTCCTCGTTGGAGACGCACCTTCAGAGCAATATCTGTCCATCTCTCTCAGGAGTTCACTTATTACTTATTTGAGCTACATTTCTTTTTAGTTTTACCTGCATTGCAGTAGGCTCTTTCTCAATTTGCCTTCCCTTGATTCCTTGCATCCTCTCGTCTCATCTGCTTCAAGCGCATTGGAGAAGAAAGTCTGAGGGGAGGGACCTTGAACTGTCTTCTCCAATACAGTTGAGAAGGAGGCAAGGAGATAGGATATGAGAAAAGACTGAAAAAGAGTGTCCAAGACTAGTACGCATCTATCTGTCTCTGATTTGGAACGTGGCCGCTTTAGGGTCCGAGGAGACCTAGCCCGTCCTCTTTAGGCTGTACGCTTTTTCCTGGTTGAGAGGGAGCTATATTTCATTGTCATTTCACCCTCTCCTTAGGTCGATATAACGGTGAGAGACATATAGCCCAGCCTCTGCAGTCTTCTGGCTGCAGAAGGGGTTTAAGAGTTCACACTGACAGAGTGACAAAAAAGCGGCCCTTGGGTATGAACGACGGATGGGATATGCCCTCTTTTTCCCACAATGCAATCTGTCTAGGACTGATCCTCTTAGTGCGAGACAGCAGCTTGGGTCATTGGGGTGTGTGCGTCAACACACACACACACACACACACACACACACACACACACACACACACACACACACACACACACACACACACACACACACACACACACACACACACACACACACACACACACACACACACACACACACACACACACACACACACAGCAGCTGGGGCTCTTGGACAGAAGGGCAGTTTACCTTCTGTCTGGACAGAGACATAGCTCATCTGGAAGGTCCGGGGCCACAGGCTGTTTTCCCTGACATCACTGTTCTTAAGTGGTGATTTAGGAGGGGACAGCTTTTCAGTCCTGTGTGTACAGGCTTTTGTTCCAGCCAGTTCCAGTTCCACCCGTTTCCATTAATCAAGGGCTTGATTATTGGTTAGATGAATCAGGTGTGTTTCTGCTGGGTTGGAAGAAGAACTTGAACACCACTGACTGAGGAAGCTGATGTTTACCAGGCGATGAGTCTGCAGGTATCACTGGACGTGTTTGTGAGGTGCTGTAGCTTGTCTCCTAGTAACTACATTTGGTTTTCTTGTCCGATAGACACACATCTCCTCTTGCCAACAGGTAGGTGCCCATCCCGTCATTTTTTGCATCCATAAAATAGATTGTGAAGGCCGTTTCTGCATAATACAGCCATCATCCACTCTGTCTGTGTCTATCAGCCTGTGTGCCAGAACTTTACAGACGGTGATCTGTCACTGTTCTCCTCCATCTGTGTGTGAATTCATCAGCCAGTTGGTGAGAGAGTGGGCTGTGTTCATCAGTCAGTTGGTGAGAGAGTGGGCTGTGTTCATCAGCCAGTTGGTGAGAGAGTGGGCTGTGTTCATCAGTCAGTTGGTGAGAGAGTGGGCTGTGTTCATCAGCCAGTTAGAGAGTGGGCTGTGTTCATCAGCCAGTTGGTGAGAGAGTGGGCTGTGTTCATCAGCCAGTTGGTGAGAGAGTGGGCTGTGTTCATCAGACAGTTGGTGAGAGAGTGGGCTGTGTTCATCAGCCAGTTGGTGAGAGAGTGGGCTGTGTTCATCAGCCAGTTGGTGAGAGAGTGGGCTGTGTTCATCAGTCAGTTGGTGAGAGAGTGGGCTGTGTTCATCAGCCAGTTGGTGAGAGAGTGGGCTGTGTTCATCAGTCAGTTGGTGAGAGAGTGGGCTGTGTTCATCAGCCAGTTGGTGAGAGAATGGGCTGTGTTCATCAGCCAGTTGGTGAGAGAGTGGCTGTGTTCATCAGTCAGTTGGTGAGAGAGTGGGCTGTGTTCATCAGCCAGTTGGTGAGAGAGTGGGCTGTGTTCACCAGTCAGTTGGTGAGAGAGTGGGCTGTGTTCATCAGCCAGTTGGTGAGAGAGTGGGCTGTGTTCATCAGTCAGTTGGTGAGAGAGTGGGCTGTGTTCACCAGTCAGTTGGTGAGAGAGTGGGCTGTGTTCACCAGTCAGTTGGTGAGAGAGTGGGCTGTGTTCATCAGTCAGTTGGTGAGAGAGTGGGCTGTGTTCATCAGTCAGTTGGTGAGAGAGTGGGCTGTGTTCATCAGCCAGTTGGTGAGAGAGTGGGCTGTGTTCATCAGTCAGTTGGTGAGAGAGTGGGCTGTGTTCATCAGCCAGTTGGTGAGAGAGTGGGCTGTGTTCATCAGTCAGTTGGTGAGAGAGTGGGCTGTGTTCATCAGCCAGTTGGTGAGAGAGTGGGCTGTGTTCACCAGTCAGTTGGTGAGAGAGTGGGCTGTGTTCATCAGCCAGTTGGTGAGAGAGTGGGCTGTGTTCATCAGTCAGTTGGTGAGAGAGTGGGCTGTGTTCATCAGCCAGTTGGTGAGAGAGTGGGCTGTGTTCATCAGTCAGTTGGTGAGAGAGTGGGCTGTGTTCATCAGACAGTTGGTGAGAGAGTGGGCTGTGTTCATCAGCCAGTTGGTGAGAGAGTGGGCTGTGTTCACCAGTCAGTTGGTGAGAGAGTGGGCTGTGTTCACCAGTCAGTTGGTGAGAGAGTGGGCTGTGTTCACCAGTCAGTTGGTGAGAGAGTGGGCTGTGTTCATCAGACAGTTGGTGAGAGAGTGGGCTGTGTTCACCAGTCAGTTGGTGAGAGAGTGGGCTGTGTTCATCAGCCAGTTGGTGAGAGAGTGGGCTGTGTTCACCAGTCAGTTGGTGAGAGAGAGGGCTGTGTTCATCAGCCAGTTGGTGAGAGAGTGGGCTGTGTTCACCAGTCAGTTGGTGAGAGAGTGGGCTGTGTTCATCAGTCAGTTGGTGAGAGAGTGGGCTGTGTTCATCAGACAGTTGGTGAGAGAGTGGGCTGTGTTCATCAGACAGTTGGTGAGAGAGTGGGCTGTGTTCATCAGACAGTTGGTGAGAGAGTGGGCTGTGTTCACCAGTCAGTTGGTGAGAGAGTGGGCTGTGTTCATCAGCCAGTTGGTGAGAGAGTGGGCTGTGTTCAACAGCCAGTTGGTGAGAGAGTGGGCTGTGTTCATCAGCCAGTTGGTGAGAGAGTGGGCTGTGTTCATCAGCCAGTTGGTGAGAGAGTGGGCTGTGTTCATCAGCCAGTTGGTGAGAGAGTGGGCTGTGTTCATCAGCCAGTTGGTGAGAGAGTGGGCTGTGTTCATCAGTCAGTTGGTGAGAGAGTGGGCTGTGTTCATCAGCCAGTTGGTGAGAGAGTGGGCTGTGTTCATCAGTCAGTTGGTGAGAGAGTGGGCTGTGTTCATCAGTCAGTTGGTGAGAGAGTGGGCTGTGTTCATCAGTCAGTTGGTGAGAGAGTGGGCTGTGTTCATCAGTCAGTTGGTGAGAGAGTGGGCTGTGTTCACCAGTCAGTTGGTGAGAGAGTGGGCTGTGTTCATCAGTGAGTTGGTGAGAGAGTGGGCTGTGTTCAACAGCCAGTTGGTGAGAGAGTGGGCTGTGTTCATCAGTCAGTTGGTGAGAGAGTGGGCTGTGTTCATCAGTCAGTTGGTGAGAGAGTGGGCTGTGTTCATCAGTCAGTTGGTGAGAGAGTGGGCTGTGTTCATCAGTCAGTTGGTGAGAGAGTGGGCTGTGTTCATCAGTCAGTTGGTGAGAGAGCAGGCTGTGTTCATCAGTCAGTTGGTGAGAGAGTGGGCTGTGTTCATCAGTCAGTTGGTGAGAGAGTGGGCTGTGTTCATCAGTCAGTTGGTGAGAGAGAGGGCTGTGTTCATCAGTCAGTTGGTGAGAGAGTGGGCTGTGTTCATCAGTCAGTTGGTGAGAGAGAGGGCTGTGTTCATCAGTCAGTTGGTGAGAGAGTGGGCTGTGTTCATCAGTCAGTTGGTGAGAGAGTGGGCTGTGTTCATCAGTCAGTTGGTGAGAGAGAGGGCTGTGTTCATTAGTCAGTTGGTGAGAGAGTGGGCTGTGTTCATCAGTCAGTTGGTGAGAGAGTGGGCTGTGTTCATCAGTCAGTTGGTGAGAGAGTGGGCTGTGTTCATTAGTCAGTTGGTGAGAGAGTGGGCTGTGTTCATCAGCCAGTTGGTGAGAGAGTGGGCTGTGTTCATCAGACAGTTGGTGAGAGAGTGGGCTGTGTTCATCAGCCAGTTGGTGAGAGAGTGGGCTGTGTTCATCAGTCAGTTGGTGAGAGAGTGGGCTGTGTTCATCAGTCAGTTGGTGAGAGAGTGGGCTGTGTTCATGAGTCAGTTGGTGAGAGAGTGGGCTGTGTTCATCAGTCAGTTGGTGAGAGAGTGGGCTGTGTTCATCAGTCAGTTGGTGAGAGAGTGGGCTGTGTTCATCAGCCAGTTGGTGAGAGAGTGGGCTGTGTTCATCAGGCAGTTGGTGAGAGAGTGGGCTGTGTTCATCAGTCAGTTGGTGAGAGAGTGGGCTGTGTTCATCAGTCAGTTGGTGAGAGAGTGGGCTGTGTTCATCAGTCAGTTGGTGAGAGAGTGGGCTGTGTTCATCAGCCAGTTGGTGAGAGAGTGGGCTGTGTTCATCAGACAGTTGGTGAGAGAGTGGGCTGTGTTCATCAGTCAGTTGGTGAGAGAGTGGGCTGTGTTCATCAGTCAGTTGGTGAGAGAGTGGGCTGTGTTCATCAGTGAGTTGGTGAGAGAGTGGGCTGTGTTCATCAGCCAGTTGGTGAGAGAGTGGGCTGTGTTCATCAGTCAGTTGGTGAGAGAGTGGGCTGTGTTCATCAGTCAGTTGGTGAGAGAGTGGGCTGTGTTCATCAGTCAGTTGGTGAGAGAGTGGGCTGTGTTCATCAGTCAGTTGGTGAGAGAGTGGGCTGTGTTCATCAGTCAGTTGGTGAGAGAGCGGGCTGTGTTCATCAGTCAGTTGGTGAGAGAGCGGGCTGTGTTCATCAGTCAGTTGGTGAGAGAGCGGGCTGTGTTCATCAGTCAGTTGGTGAGAGAGTGGGCTGTGTTCATCAGTCAGTTGGTGAGAGAGTGGGCTGTGTTCATCAGTCAGTTGGTGAGAGAGTGGGCTGTGTTCATTAGTCAGTTGGTGAGAGAGTGGGCTGTGTTCATCGGCCAGTTGGTGAGAGAGTGGGCTGTGTTCATCAGACAGTTGGTGAGAGAGTGGGCTGTGTTCATCAGCCAGTTGGTGAGAGAGTGGGCTGTGTTCATCAGTCAGTTGGTGAGAGAGTGGGCTGTGTTCATCAGTCAGTTGGTGAGAGAGTGGGCTGTGTTCATCAGTCAGTTGGTGAGAGAGTGGGCTGTGTTCATCAGTCAGTTGGTGAGAGAGTGGGCTGTGTTCATCAGTCAGTTGGTGAGAGAGTGGGCTGTGTTCATCAGCCAGTTGGTGAGAGAGTGGGCTGTGTTCATCAGGCAGTTGGTGAGAGAGTGGGCTGTGTTCATCAGTCAGTTGGTGAGAGAGTGGGCTGTATTCATCAGTCAGTTGGTGAGAGAGTGGGCTGTGTTCATCAGTCAGTTGGTGAGAGAGTGGGCAGTGGGCTGTGTTCATCAGCCAGTTGGTGAGAGAGTGGGCTGTGTTCATCAGACAGTTGGTGAGAGAGTGGGCTGTGTTCATCAGACAGTTGGTGAGAGAGTGGGCTGTGTTCACCAGTCAGTTGGTGAGAGAGTGGGCTGTGTTCATCAGCCAGTTGGTGAGAGAGTGGGCTGTGTTCAACAGCCAGTTGGTGAGAGAGTGGGCTGTGTTCATCAGCCAGTTGGTGAGAGAGTGGGCTGTGTTCATCAGCCAGTTGGTGAGAGAGTGGGCTGTGTTCATCAGCCAGTTGGTGAGAGAGTGGGCTGTGTTCATCAGCCAGTTGGTGAGAGAGTGGGCTGTGTTCATCAGTCAGTTGGTGAGAGAGTGGGCTGTGTTCATCAGCCAGTTGGTGAGAGAGTGGGCTGTGTTCATCAGTCAGTTGGTGAGAGAGTGGGCTGTGTTCATCAGTCAGTTGGTGAGAGAGTGGGCTGTGTTCATCAGTCAGTTGGTGAGAGAGTGGGCTGTGTTCATCAGTCAGTTGGTGAGAGAGTGGGCTGTGTTCACCAGTCAGTTGGTGAGAGAGTGGGCTGTGTTCATCAGTGAGTTGGTGAGAGAGTGGGCTGTGTTCAACAGCCAGTTGGTGAGAGAGTGGGCTGTGTTCATCAGTCAGTTGGTGAGAGAGTGGGCTGTGTTCATCAGTCAGTTGGTGAGAGAGTGGGCTGTGTTCATCAGTCAGTTGGTGAGAGAGTGGGCTGTGTTCATCAGTCAGTTGGTGAGAGAGTGGGCTGTGTTCATCAGTCAGTTGGTGAGAGAGCAGGCTGTGTTCATCAGTCAGTTGGTGAGAGAGTGGGCTGTGTTCATCAGTCAGTTGGTGAGAGAGTGGGCTGTGTTCATCAGTCAGTTGGTGAGAGAGAGGGCTGTGTTCATCAGTCAGTTGGTGAGAGAGTGGGCTGTGTTCATCAGTCAGTTGGTGAGAGAGAGGGCTGTGTTCATCAGTCAGTTGGTGAGAGAGTGGGCTGTGTTCATCAGTCAGTTGGTGAGAGAGTGGGCTGTGTTCATCAGTCAGTTGGTGAGAGAGAGGGCTGTGTTCATTAGTCAGTTGGTGAGAGAGTGGGCTGTGTTCATCAGTCAGTTGGTGAGAGAGTGGGCTGTGTTCATCAGTCAGTTGGTGAGAGAGTGGGCTGTGTTCATTAGTCAGTTGGTGAGAGAGTGGGCTGTGTTCATCAGCCAGTTGGTGAGAGAGTGGGCTGTGTTCATCAGACAGTTGGTGAGAGAGTGGGCTGTGTTCATCAGCCAGTTGGTGAGAGAGTGGGCTGTGTTCATCAGTCAGTTGGTGAGAGAGTGGGCTGTGTTCATCAGTCAGTTGGTGAGAGAGTGGGCTGTGTTCATGAGTCAGTTGGTGAGAGAGTGGGCTGTGTTCATCAGTCAGTTGGTGAGAGAGTGGGCTGTGTTCATCAGTCAGTTGGTGAGAGAGTGGGCTGTGTTCATCAGCCAGTTGGTGAGAGAGTGGGCTGTGTTCATCAGGCAGTTGGTGAGAGAGTGGGCTGTGTTCATCAGTCAGTTGGTGAGAGAGTGGGCTGTGTTCATCAGTCAGTTGGTGAGAGAGTGGGCTGTGTTCATCAGTCAGTTGGTGAGAGAGTGGGCTGTGTTCATCAGCCAGTTGGTGAGAGAGTGGGCTGTGTTCATCAGACAGTTGGTGAGAGAGTGGGCTGTGTTCATCAGTCAGTTGGTGAGAGAGTGGGCTGTGTTCATCAGTCAGTTGGTGAGAGAGTGGGCTGTGTTCATCAGTGAGTTGGTGAGAGAGTGGGCTGTGTTCATCAGCCAGTTGGTGAGAGAGTGGGCTGTGTTCATCAGTCAGTTGGTGAGAGAGTGGGCTGTGTTCATCAGTCAGTTGGTGAGAGAGTGGGCTGTGTTCATCAGTCAGTTGGTGAGAGAGTGGGCTGTGTTCATCAGTCAGTTGGTGAGAGAGTGGGCTGTGTTCATCAGTCAGTTGGTGAGAGAGCGGGCTGTGTTCATCAGTCAGTTGGTGAGAGAGCGGGCTGTGTTCATCAGTCAGTTGGTGAGAGAGCGGGCTGTGTTCATCAGTCAGTTGGTGAGAGAGTGGGCTGTGTTCATCAGTCAGTTGGTGAGAGAGTGGGCTGTGTTCATCAGTCAGTTGGTGAGAGAGTGGGCTGTGTTCATTAGTCAGTTGGTGAGAGAGTGGGCTGTGTTCATCGGCCAGTTGGTGAGAGAGTGGGCTGTGTTCATCAGACAGTTGGTGAGAGAGTGGGCTGTGTTCATCAGCCAGTTGGTGAGAGAGTGGGCTGTGTTCATCAGTCAGTTGGTGAGAGAGTGGGCTGTGTTCATCAGTCAGTTGGTGAGAGAGTGGGCTGTGTTCATCAGTCAGTTGGTGAGAGAGTGGGCTGTGTTCATCAGTCAGTTGGTGAGAGAGTGGGCTGTGTTCATCAGTCAGTTGGTGAGAGAGTGGGCTGTGTTCATCAGCCAGTTGGTGAGAGAGTGGGCTGTGTTCATCAGGCAGTTGGTGAGAGAGTGGGCTGTGTTCATCAGTCAGTTGGTGAGAGAGTGGGCTGTATTCATCAGTCAGTTGGTGAGAGAGTGGGCTGTGTTCATCAGTCAGTTGGTGAGAGAGTGGGCAGTGGGCTGTGTTCATCAGCCAGTTGGTGAGAGAGTGGGCTGTGTTCATCAGACAGTTGGTGAGAGAGTGGGCTGTGTTCATCAGTCAGTTGGTGAGAGAGTGGGCTGTGTTCATCAGTCAGTTGGTGAGAGAGTGGGCTGTGTTCATCAGTCAGTTGGTGAGAGAGTGGGCTGTGTTCATCAGTCAGTTGGTGAGAGAGTGGGCTGTGTTCATCAGACAGTTGGTGAGAGAGTGGGCTGTGTTCACCAGTCAGTTGGTGAGAGAGTGGGCTGTGTTCATCAGCCAGTTGGTGAGAGAGTGGGCTGTGTTCATCAGACAGTTGGTGAGAGAGTGGGCTGTGTTCATCAGACAGTTGGTGAGAGAGTGGGCTGTGTTCATCAGTCAGTTGGTGAGAGAGTGGGCTGTGTTCATCAGCCAGTTGGTGAGAGAGTGGGCTGTGTTCATCAGTCAGTTGGTGAGAGACTGGGCTGTGTTCACCAGTCAGTTGGTGAGAGAGTGGGCTGTGTTCATCAGTCAGTTGGTGAGAGAGTGGGCTGTGTTCACCAGTCAGTTGGTGAGAGAGTGGGCTGTGTTCATCAGCCAGTTGGTGAGAGAGTGGGCTGTGTTCACCAGTCAGTTGGTGAGAGAGTGGGCTGTGTTCATCAGCCAGTTGGTGAGAGAGTGGGCTGTGTTCACCAGTCAGTTGGTGAGAGAGTGGGCTGTGTTCATCAGTCAGTTGGTGAGAGAGTGGGCTGTGTTCATCAGTCAGTTGGTGAGAGAGTGGGCTGTGTTCATCAGTCAGTTGGTGAGAGAGTGGGCTGTGTTCATCAGTCAGTTGGTGAGAGAGTGGGCTGTGTTCATCAGTCAGTTGGTGAGAGAGTGGGCTGTGTTCATCAGTCAGTTGGTGAGAGAGTGGGCTGTGTTCATCAGCCAGTTGGTGAGAGAGTGGGCTGTGTTCATCAGACAGTTGGTGAGAGAGTGGGCTGTGTTCATCAGACAGTTGGTGAGAGAGTGGGCTGTGTTCATCAGACAGTTGGTGAGAGAGTGGGCTGTGTTCACCAGTCAGTTGGTGAGAGAGTGGGCTGTGTTCATCAGCCAGTTGGTGAGAGAGTGGGCTGTGTTCACCAGCCAGTTGGTGAGAGAGTGGGCTGTGTTCATCAGCCAGTTGGTGAGAGAGTGGGCTGTGTTCATCAGCCAGTTGGTGAGAGAGTGGGCTGTGTTCATCAGCCAGTTGGTGAGAGAGTGGGCTGTGTTCATCAGCCAGTTGGTGAGAGAGTGGGCTGTGTTCATCAGTCAGTTGGTGAGAGAGTGGGCTGTGTTCATCAGCCAGTTGGTGAGAGAGTGGGCTGTATTCATCAGTCAGTTGGTGAGAGAGTGGGCTGTGTTCATCAGCCAGTTGGTGAGAGAGTGGGCTGTGTTCATCAGTCAGTTGGTGAGAGAGTGGGCTGTGTTCATCAGTCAGTTGGTGAGAGAGTGGGCTGTGTTCATCAGTCAGTTGGTGAGAGAGTGGGCTGTGTTCATCAGTCAGTTGGTGAGAGAGTGGGCTGTGTTCATCAGTCAGTTGGTGAGAGAGTGGGCTGTGTTCATCAGTCAGTTGGTGAGAGAGTGGGCTGTGTTCACCAGTCAGTTGGTGAGAGAGTGGGCTGTGTTCATCAGTGAGTTGGTGAGAGAGTGGGCTGTGTTCAACAGCCAGTTGGTGAGAGAGTGGGCTGTGTTCATCAGTCAGTTGGTGAGAGAGTGGGCTGTGTTCATCAGTCAGTTGGTGAGAGAGTGGGCTGTGTTCATCAGTCAGTTGGTGAGAGAGTGGGCTGTGTTCATCAGTCAGTTGGTGAGAGAGTGGGCTGTGTTCATCAGTCAGTTGGTGAGAGAGCAGGCTGTGTTCATCAGTCAGTTGGTGAGAGAGTGGGCTGTGTTCATCAGTCAGTTGGTGAGAGAGTGGGCTGTGTTCATCAGTCAGTTGGTGAGAGAGAGGGCTGTGTTCATCAGTCAGTTGGTGAGAGAGTGGGCTGTGTTCATCAGTCAGTTGGTGAGAGAGTGGGCTGTGTTCATCAGTCAGTTGGTGAGAGAGTGGGCTGTGTTCATTAGTCAGTTGGTGAGAGAGTGGGCTGTGTTCATCAGCCAGTTGGTGAGAGAGTGGGCTGTGTTCATCAGACAGTTGGTGAGAGAGTGGGCTGTGTTCATCAGCCAGTTGGTGAGAGAGTGGGCTGTGTTCATCAGTCAGTTGGTGAGAGAGTGGGCTGTGTTCATCAGTCAGTTGGTGAGAGAGTGGGCTGTGTTCATGAGTCAGTTGGTGAGAGAGTGGGCTGTGTTCATCAGTCAGTTGGTGAGAGAGTGGGCTGTGTTCATCAGTCAGTTGGTGAGAGAGTGGGCTGTGTTCATCAGCCAGTTGGTGAGAGAGTGGGCTGTGTTCATCAGGCAGTTGGTGAGAGAGTGGGCTGTGTTCATCAGTCAGTTGGTGAGAGAGTGGGCTGTGTTCATCAGTCAGTTGGTGAGAGAGTGGGCTGTGTTCATCAGTCAGTTGGTGAGAGAGTGGGCTGTGTTCATCAGCCAGTTGGTGAGAGAGTGGGCTGTGTTCATCAGACAGTTGGTGAGAGAGTGGGCTGTGTTCATCAGTCAGTTGGTGAGAGAGTGGGCTGTGTTCATCAGTCAGTTGGTGAGAGAGTGGGCTGTGTTCATCAGTGAGTTGGTGAGAGAGTGGGCTGTGTTCATCAGCCAGTTGGTGAGAGAGTGGGCTGTGTTCATCAGTCAGTTGGTGAGAGAGTGGGCTGTGTTCATCAGTCAGTTGGTGAGAGAGTGGGCTGTGTTCATCAGTCAGTTGGTGAGAGAGTGGGCTGTGTTCATCAGTCAGTTGGTGAGAGAGTGGGCTGTGTTCATCAGTCAGTTGGTGAGAGAGCGGGCTGTGTTCATCAGTCAGTTGGTGAGAGAGCGGGCTGTGTTCATCAGTCAGTTGGTGAGAGAGCGGGCTGTGTTCATCAGTCAGTTGGTGAGAGAGTGGGCTGTGTTCATCAGTCAGTTGGTGAGAGAGTGGGCTGTGTTCATCAGTCAGTTGGTGAGAGAGTGGGCTGTGTTCATTAGTCAGTTGGTGAGAGAGTGGGCTGTGTTCATCGGCCAGTTGGTGAGAGAGTGGGCTGTGTTCATCAGACAGTTGGTGAGAGAGTGGGCTGTGTTCATCAGCCAGTTGGTGAGAGAGTGGGCTGTGTTCATCAGTCAGTTGGTGAGAGAGTGGGCTGTGTTCATCAGTCAGTTGGTGAGAGAGTGGGCTGTGTTCATCAGTCAGTTGGTGAGAGAGTGGGCTGTGTTCATCAGTCAGTTGGTGAGAGAGTGGGCTGTGTTCATCAGTCAGTTGGTGAGAGAGTGGGCTGTGTTCATCAGCCAGTTGGTGAGAGAGTGGGCTGTGTTCATCAGGCAGTTGGTGAGAGAGTGGGCTGTGTTCATCAGTCAGTTGGTGAGAGAGTGGGCTGTATTCATCAGTCAGTTGGTGAGAGAGTGGGCTGTGTTCATCAGTCAGTTGGTGAGAGAGTGGGCAGTGGGCTGTGTTCATCAGCCAGTTGGTGAGAGAGTGGGCTGTGTTCATCAGACAGTTGGTGAGAGAGTGGGCTGTGTTCATCAGTCAGTTGGTGAGAGAGTGGGCTGTGTTCATCAGTCAGTTGGTGAGAGAGTGGGCTGTGTTCATCAGTCAGTTGGTGAGAGAGTGGGCTGTGTTCATCAGTCAGTTGGTGAGAGAGTGGGCTGTGTTCATCAGACAGTTGGTGAGAGAGTGGGCTGTGTTCACCAGTCAGTTGGTGAGAGAGTGGGCTGTGTTCATCAGCCAGTTGGTGAGAGAGTGGGCTGTGTTCATCAGACAGTTGGTGAGAGAGTGGGCTGTGTTCATCAGACAGTTGGTGAGAGAGTGGGCTGTGTTCATCAGTCAGTTGGTGAGAGAGTGGGCTGTGTTCATCAGCCAGTTGGTGAGAGAGTGGGCTGTGTTCATCAGTCAGTTGGTGAGAGACTGGGCTGTGTTCATCAGCCAGTTGGTGAGAGAGTGGGCTGTGTTCATCAGACAGTTGGTGAGAGAGTGGGCTGTGTTCACCAGTCAGTTGGTGAGAGAGTGGGCTGTGTTCATCAGTCAGTTGGTGAGAGAGTGGGCTGTGTTCATCAGTCAGTTGGTGAGAGAGTGGGCTGTGTTCATCAGACAGTTGGTGAGAGAGTGGGCTGTGTTCATCAGTCAGTTGGTGAGAGAGTGGGCTGTGTTCATCAGTCAGTTGGTGAGAGAGTGGGCTGTGTTCATCAGTGAGTTGGTGAGAGAGTGGGCTGTGTTCATCATTATCAACTAATTTAACTAGGCTTCATCTGGTGTACCATATCATTTAACCCTTGGGCAGAAAGAGGGAAGAGAGAGAGGCAGAACAAAAGAGAGGAGAGATGGAGGGAGGGAGAGAGAGAGAGAGAAAGGGAAGGATTGAAGGGAAGGGGAGAGGGGAGAAAGAGAGAGAAAAGAGAGAGAGACAGTTGCCTTTGGCGCTACAGATAACAATTAGTGAAGCTTGTGTCATTTTTTATCTCTCTTTCTCCGCATTTCCCTCGTTCTCACCCTCATCTACAGTCCCTCTTTATCCATCACTCCCTCCTCCCCTCTGTCTTTCTTTTGCTCTACCCTCTTTATCTCCCTCCCTCCCTCTCCCCTCTCTCCCTTCTCCTCTCCCCTCCCTCCCTCCCTCCTCTCCTCTCCCCTCCCTCCTTCTCTCCCCCATCTCTTAATTGGGAGCCACAGAGAGCGGTGGAAATCACATTAACGTGGGCCCTAGCCTGAGCCGGGCCATCCATCTTATTTTTTATTACGGCTGCCGTTCGATTTGTCACCGGCCTCGTTCGCTGATGACGGGCATTAGTCATCGCCGAGCGTTCCCGTACTACACACACACACAAAGACAAGCCCGTACACGTACACACACACAAACACACACCCACAAACACACATTCACACACACACAATGTTAATGTTATCATCTCCTAGTGACAGCTGGGTCTGTCCGGGGAGGGTAGAATCCGCCTGAAGACAGCAGAACATCCGTCAACGGAATATTTCCGCGGCCAATGGGACCCGGGACCTGCCGCTACCACGGCAATAAGCCACATTAAAGCACTTATGGGTGGCGGAGGGTGTGTGTGTGTGGGGTGTGTGTGCTGAGAGGGGAGGTTGTGTGTGTGTGTGTGTGTGTCTGTCTGCGTGTGTGTGTGTGTCTGTGTGCGTTGGCATGCATGCGTGTGAGTGTGTGTGTGTGAGAGAGAGAGAGAGAGAGAGAGAGAGAGAGAGAGAGAGAGAGAGAGAGAGAGAGAGAGAGCAAGGGGCGGTGAGACAGGGAAGGGATAGGAGGTAATTTGTTGCAATTAATTATGCTGTGAGTGTGGCTTTGTTGTGTGGGAGAGTGGTATGTATGTCTGTTGGAATGTTGCCCTTTAAGGCTGTGATGCCATTTGTTTGATTTATGCCCCATGCCAGCCTGAGGGTGTGTGTGTGTGTGTGTGTGTGTGTGTGTGTGTGTGTGTGTGTGTGTGTGTGTGTGTGTGTGTGTGTGTGTGTGTGTGTGTGTGTGTGTGTGTGTGTGTGTGTGTGTGTGTGTGTGTGTGTGTGTGTGTGGGAGAGAGAGAGAGAGAGAGAGAGAGAGAGAGAGAGAGAGAGAGAGAGAGAGAGAGAGAGAGCAAGGGGCGGTGAGACAGGGAAGGGATAGGAGGTAATTTGTTGCAATTAATTATGCTGTGAGTGTGGCTTTGTTGTGTGGGAGAGTGGTATGTATGTCTGTTGGAATGTTGCCCTTTAAGGCTGTGATGCCATTTGTTTGATTTATGCCCCATGCCAGCCTGAGGGTGTGTGTGTGTGTGTGTGTGTGTGTGTGTGTGTGTGTGTGTGTGTGTGTGTGTGTGTGTGTGTGTGTGTGTGTGTGTGTGTGTGTGTGTGTGTGTGTGTGTGTGTGTGTGTGTGTATGTGTGTGTGTGTGTGTGTGTGTGTGTGTATGTGTGTGTGTGTGTATGTGTGTGTATGTGTGTGTGATATTTAATGCATATACTTTGCTCTGCATGACAAAAATCCCTTGACAATGACGTCAGACAAACACAGTCCTGTACTTTGCCTTTAGCACCAATCATCCTTTCTGACCTCACACTTGACCTTGCTCTCATCCCCGTCTTCCAGGCCAGACCCCCAGGCTGTCTGCACAAATGGCCATAGGGAAGTGGGCTGGTCCATCTTCAGGCCAATGGGTTGGTCTCATGGGAGAGGAAAGGAAAAGTGTGTGTGTATGTGCATATGTGAGAGAGAGGTCTGTGTTTACAATAAAATGTCTGTCTCAACGCCACTATTCTTATTCTTACTCTTTCTTCCTAAAGTTCCCTCCATTTGCCACAAGGGGTCAGTAAAATCGTACATTTCCATGCATCAATTCGAGGGCTGCGTCTCACACCAAAGTGCCAAATGGGAAAGTTGTACACACAAATATCATGTAGCCCTGACTCCCAATAACCATGTATGTGTAACTACAATAGGACACTCTTACACCTTTATGTCTTTAACTCCTGACCTCTAAGTGGAAAAACATGTAATTGCCTCTATGAGTGTCGCCTGGAGTGGTGTGAAACCAACCGGAGTGGTGTGAAACCAAGCGGAGTGGTGTGAAACCAACCGGAGTGGTGTGAAACCAACCGGAGTGGTGTGAAACCAACCGGAGTGGTGTGAAACCAACCGGAGTGGTGTGAAACCAGCCGGAGTGGTGTGAAACCAGCCGGAGTGGTGTGAAACCAACCGGAGTGGTGTGAAACCAACCGGAGTGGTGTGAAACCAGCCGGAGTGGTGTGAAACCAACCGGAGTGGTGTGAAACCAGCCGGAGTGGTGTGAAACCAACCGGAGTGGTGTGAAACCAACCGGAGTGGTGTGAAACCAACCGGAGTGGTGTGAAACCAGCCGGAGTGGTGTGAAACCAACCGGAGTGGTGTGAAACCAGCCGGAGTGGTGTGAAACCAACCGGAGTGGTGTGAAACCAACCGGAGTGGTGTGAAACCAACCGGAGTGGTGTGAAACCAACCGGAGTGGTGTGAAACCAACCGGAGTGGTGTGAAACCAACCGGAGTGGTTCCTGACTCTCACTCCATCAGGCTTAATATAAGTATAAATTGTCATTCTGCAGTGACCTCAAACATGTGTGAATACACACACGCACACGCACACGCACACGCACACGCACACACACACACACACACACACACACACACACACACACACACACACACACACACACACACACACACCCTACCACCCCATCCTTTAATCATTTTCAATAGACATTCCATCTACATGTCCAACCATCAGTCAACTTGTTAATAGCAGTACTCCCAGTAGGACTCACTGAGTCACTGCCAAGTTCCTTCATTACCACCGGGGAGGAAGACAGAGTTTGAAAAAAGTCAACAAGATTTCCTATCATGTCTAACGCTAGAGTCAGTCTTTTTTAGACTGCTAAACTCCTCAATTACACAGAGAGTTAGAAACAATAGACAGTCTTCTCTCTATCAGTCATTCTCACACTCTCTCTCTCTAATCATATCTCTGCTAAACGATGGCATGGGGCGAGGATATTAGGTTCCCTCTCTCCTCATCCATCATGGCCGCACTTAACATGATCAGCTCCCCAGTTTGTTCAGTGCAAAACAATGGGGGACAGTCTCTTCCCCGCTCTAACAGAGTCAATGAGGAATTTAAATACTGCACAGGAGACTGGTGCGAGACTGGGGCTCAGAGGGGAGACTGATTAAGAGACAGGAGATGGGAGAAGATGAGGGAGAAGATCTGTCATCGACGATATGTTGGAATTATTAGAATTAAAGGGGACGTTAGTGTGGAGTTGTGTTACACCACACATACACACAAACACACACATGCAAGCACACACACACACCACACCACCCACTGCCTGGTATTGATGGGTAATTTATCAGAGGGGAGCTCGTTCCAACTTGATGAGAATATTACAGTAAATCATGGAGTGAAATGGCCTGATTAAGACAACCAGATTGAAAGTGAAAGCGTCCTAGGTCATTTTTAATCTTGTAACTGAAGTGCCAGTGGTGGAGGTGTTGCTGTTCATATTTAGAACCACATTCCTGTAAAGATTAGAGAGGATCTCATGTTAAATACTGTTGAAGTAATATGGCTACAGGTTCGTCTAACTAACCTAAAGCCCATTCTGGTGGGAAGCTGCTATAAACCACCAAGTGATAACAGTCAGTATCTGGATAACGTGTGAAATGCTTGATAATGTATGTGATATCAATAGAGAGGTGTATTTTCTGGGTGATTAAAATATTGACTTCACTTTCATCAAGCTGCCCACTCAAGAGAAAGCTTCAAACTGTAACTAGTAACTGCAACCCAGTGCAGGTTATCAATCAAGCTACCAGGGTAGTTACAAACAGCACAGGAATGAAATCATCAACATGCATTGATCAGATCTTTACTAACGCTGCAGATATTTGTTTGAAAGCAGTATCCAGACCCATCAGATGTAGTGATCACAATATAGTAGCCACATCTAGGAAAACCAAAGTTCCAAAGGCTGGGCCTATTATAGTGTATAAGAGGGTTTTGTAGTGATTCCTATGTTGTTGACGTGAAGAATATTTGTTGGTCCGTGGTGTGTAATGACGAACGCTGCACTTCGACACATTGCTAATCCCAGTTACTAATAAGGAAGTTACCTATTAAGAAAATGACTGTAAAAACTGTTCAATCCCTATGGATTGATGAGGAATTTTAAAATGGCATGCTTGAGAGGGATGAGACAAAGGATATGGCATATAGGTCTGGCTGTACAACCGATTAGCAAATATATTGCAAATTGAGAAATCATGTGACTAAACTGAATAAAAAGAAGAACCGACACTATGAAACAAAGATAAATGACAAAGAATGATAGTAAAAAGCACCTTCAATTAAATTTTGGGCTAAAAGGCAAACTTCGCTACATCATTCATTGAATCCGATGGCTCATTCATCACAAAACCCACTAATAACTACATTAATGATTTTTTCATTGGCAAGATTAGCAAACTTAGGCATGACATGCTAGCAACAAACACTGACACTACACATCCAAGTAAATCTGACCAAATTATGAAAGACAAGCATTGTAATTTTGAATTCCGTAAAGTAAGTGTGGAAGAGGTGAATAAATGATTGTTGTCTATGAACAATGACAAGCCACCGGGATCTGACAACATGGATTGAAAATTACTGAGGATAAAAGGGGACAATATGGCCACTCCTATTTGCTATATCTTAAATGTAAGCCTACAAGAAAGTGTGTGCCCTCAGGCATGGAGGGAAGCAAAAGTTATTAAAAAATCAAATCAAATTTTATTGGTCACATATTTAGCAGATGTTGTTGCGGGTGTAGAGAAATGCTACCTACGAATAGTAAAGCCCCCTTAACTGGCTCAAATAGCCGACCAATCAGCCTGTTACCAGCCCTTAGTAAACTTTTGGGAAAAATGGTGTTTGACCAGATACAATGCTTTTTTACAGTAAACAAATTGACAACAGACTTTCAGCACGCTTATGGCGAATGATATTCAACAAGCACAGCACTTACACATCTTACTGATGATTGGCTGAGAGAAACTGATGATAAAAGGGGGGGGGCTGTTTTGTGGGGGGGGTGGGGGTGTCTTGTTAGACTTCAGTGCTGCTTTTGACATTATCGATCATAGTCTGTTGCTGGAAAAATGTATGTGTTATGGCTTTATGCCCCCTACTATATTGTGGATAAAGAGCTACCAGAGGGTGTTCTTTAATGGTAGCCTCTCCAACAAAATCCAGGTAGAATCAGGAATTCCCCAGGGCAGCTGTCTAGGCCCCTTACAATTTTCAATCTTTACTAACGACATGCCACTGGCTTTGAGTAAAGCCAGTGTGTCTATGTATGCGGATGACTCAACACTATACACATCAGCTACCACAGCGACTGAAATGACAGCAACACATAACAAAGCGCTGCAGTTAGTTTCAGAATGGGTGGCATGGAATAAGTTAGTCCTAAATATTTCAAAACTAAAAGCATTGTATTTGGGACAAATCATTCACTAAACCCTAAACCTCAACTAAATATTGTAATAAAACATGTGGAAATTGAGCAAGTTGAGGAGACTAAACTGCTTGGAACAGTAGCTAGGATAGGGAGAAGTTTGTCTATAATAAAGCACTGCTCTGCATTCTTAACAGCACTATCAACAAGGCAGGCCCTAGTTTTGTCACACCTGGCCTACTGTTCAGTCGTGTGGTCAGGTGCCACAAAGAGGGACTGCAATTGCAATTGGCTCAGAACAGGGCAGCACGACTGGCCCTTGGATGTACACAGAGAGATAACATTAATAATATGCATGTCAATCTCTACTGGCTCAAAGTGGAGGAGAGATTGACTTCATCACTACTTGTACTTATGAGAGGTATTGACATGTTGAATGCACCGAGCTGTCTGTCTGAACTACTGGCACACAGCTCGGACATCCATGCATACCCCACAAAACACGCCACCAGAGGTCTCTTCACAGTTCCCAAGTCCAGAACAGACTATGGGAGGCGCACAGTACTAAATAGAGCCATGACTACATAGAACTCTATTCCACATCAAGTAACTCATGCAAACAGTAAAATTTGATTTAAAAAACAGATACAAATACACCTTATGGAACAGCGGGGACTGTGAAGCAACACAAACATAGACCCATGCATACAAACACACAATAACATACGCACAATACACACGTGTACATATGGATTTTGTGTTTTAGATATTTGGTAGTAGAGTAGAGGCCTGAGGGTACACACTTAATATGTTGTGAAATCTGTTATGATGTATTGCCATGAAAAAAAGAAAGTAGAATTGCCTTAAATTTGCTGGACCATAATAAATACAAATTCAAATAATTGCATGTATTGATAGTGGTAACATTTGCAGAGTCATTCCCATGTAACAAAACCAGAGTAGGAATACTTCCCTTTTTTCAGTCATGCTCTCAAGTGGAGTCATATAATGTAGTTCAGGAGGGAAAAGAAGAGAAAAGGAAGGAGGCAGGGTAAAAGAAGGAGACAGGGTAAAGGAAGGAGACACGGTACAGGAAGGAAACAGTGTAAAGAAAGGAGACAGGGTGAAGGAAGGAGACACGGTACAGGAAGGAAACAGTGTAAAGAAAGGAGACAGGGTGGAGGAAGGAGACAGGGTAAAGGAAGGAGACAGGGTAAAGGTAGGAGACAGGGTAAAGGTAGGAGACAGGGTAAAGGTAGGAGACAGGGTAAAGGATGGAGACAGGGTAAAGGATGGAGACAGGGTAAAGGTAGGAGACAGGGTAAAGGTAGGAGACAGGGTAAAGGTAGGAGACAGGGTAAAGGATGGAGACAGGGTAAAGGATGGAGACAGGGTAAAGGTAGGAGACAGGGTAAAGGATGGAGACAGGGTAAAGGATGGAGACAGGGTAAAGGATGGAGACAGGGTAAAGGAAGGAGACAGGGTAAAGGATGGAGACAGGGTAAAGGTAGGAGACAGGGTAAAGGTAGGAGACAGGGTAAAAGATGGAGACAGGGTAAAGGTAGGAGACAGGGTAAAGGTAGGAGACAGGGTAAAGGATGGAGACAGGGTAAAGGATGGAGACAGGGTAAAGGTAGGAGACAGGGTAAAGGAAGGAGACAGGGTAAAGGTAGGAGACAGGGTAAAGGTAGGAGACAGGGTAAAGGATGGAGACAGGGTAAAGGTAGGAGACAGGGTAAAGGATGGAGACAGGGTAAAGGTAGGAGGCAGGGTAAAGGATGGAGACAGGGTAAAGGTAGGAGACAGGGTAAAGGTAGGAGACAGGGTAAAGGTAGGAGACAGGGTAAAGGATGGAGACAGGGTAAAGGTAGGAGACAGGGTAAAGGTAGGAGACAGGGTAAAGGAAGGAGACAGGGTAAAGGTAGGAGACAGGGTAAAGGTAGGAGACAGGGTAAAGGATGGAGACAGGGTAAAGGTAGGAGACAGGGTAAAGGTAGAAGACAGGGTAAAGGTAGGAGACAGGGTAAAGGATGGAGACAGGGTAAAGGTAGGAGACAGGGTAAAGGATGGAGACAGGGTAAAGGATGGAGACAGGGTAAATGATGGAGACAGGGTAAAGGATGGAGACAGGGTAAAGGTAGGAGACAGGGTAAAGGATGGAGACAGGGTAAAGGATGGAGACAGGGTAAAGGATGGAGACAGGGTAAAGGATGGAGACAGGGTAAAGGTAGGAGACAGGGTAAAGGTAGGAGACAGGGTAAAGGAAGGAGACAGGGTAAAGGATGGAGACAGGGTAAAGGTAGGAGACAGGGTAAAGGTAGGAGACACGGTAAAAGATGGAGACTGGGTAAAGGTAGGAGACAGGGTAAAGGTAGGAGACAGGGTAAAGGATGGAGACAGGGTAAAGGATGGAGACAGGGTAAAGGTAGGAGACAGGGTAAAGGATGGAGACAGGGTAAAGGATGGAGACAGGGTAAGGGATGGAGACAGGGTAAAGGTAGGAGACAGGGTAAAGGTAGGAGACAGGGTAAAGGTAGGAGACAGGGTAAAGGATGGAGACAGGGTAAAGGATGGAGACAGGGTAAAGGTAGGAGACAGGGTAAAGGTAGGAGACACGGTAAAGGTAGGAGACAGGGTAAAGGATGGAGACAGGGTAAAGGATGGAGACAGGGTAAAGGTAGGAGACAGGGTAAAGGATGGAGACAGGGTAAAGGATGGAGACAGGGTAAAGGAAGGAGACAGGGTAAAGAATGGAGACAGGGTAAAGGATGGAGACAGGGTAAAGGAAGGAGACAGGGTAAAGGATGGAGACAGGGTAAAGGATGGAGACAGGGTAAAGGTAGGAGACAGGGTAAAGGTAGGAGACACGGTAAAGGTAGGAGACAGGGTAAAGGATGGAGACAGGGTAAAGGATGGAGACAGGGTAAAGGTAGGAGACAGGGTAAAGGATGGAGACAGGGTAAAGGATGGAGACAGGGTAAAGGAAGGAGACAGGGTAAAGAATGGAGACAGGGTAAAGGATGGAGACAGGGTAAAGGAAGGAGACAGGGTAAAGGATGGAGACAGGGTAAAGGATGGAGACAGGGTAAAGGTAGGAGACAGGGTAAAGGATGGAGACAGGCTAAAGGAGGGAGACAGGGTAAAGGAGGGAGACAGGGTAAAGGATGGAGACAGGGTAAAGGAAGGAGACAGGGTAACGGAAGGAGACAGGGTAAAGGTAGGAGACAGGGTAAAGGTAGGAGACAGGGTAAAGGATGGAGACAGGGTAAAGGATGGAGACAGGGTAAAGGATGGAGACAGGGTAAAGGATGGAGACAGGGTAAAGGATGGAGACAGGGTAAAGGATGGAGACAGGGTAAAGGATGGAGACAGGGTAAAGGAGAGAGACACGGTAAAGGAGGGAGACAGGTTAAAGGAGGAGACACAGTAAAGGATGGAGACAGGGTAAAGGAAGGAGATAGGATAATTGAAAAAAGGTCTATCCACCATGTGGTCTCTTTCTCTCTCAGAAAGGCCGTACTTCAGTAGTCCAGGGAGCTGCAAACGAGCTAAGTAGTGGCCTGATGTTGATGACTGATAAAGACCGTTCTGTATCGCAATGTCTCCTCCATTCACTTACAGTGCATTTGGAAAGTATTCAGACGCCTTCACTTTTTCCACATTTTGTTACATTACAGCCTTATTCTAAAATCAATTAAAGAAACAAATGTCTTCATCAATCTACACACACTACCCCATAATGACAAAGCAACATTTTATAAATGTTTGCAAATGTATAAAATATAAAAAAACAGAAATACCTTATTTACATAAGTATTCAGACCCTTTGCTATGAGACTCAAAATTCAGCTCAGGTGCATCCTGTTTCCATTTATCATTCTTGAGATGTTTCTACAACTTGATTGGAGTCCACCTGTTGTCAATTCAATTGATTGGACATGATTTGGAAAGGCACACACCTGTCTATATAAGGTCCCACAGTTGACAGTGCATGTCAGAGAAAAAACCAAGCCATGAGGTCAAATGAATTGTTCGTAGAACTCCAAGACAGGACTGTGTTGAGGCACAGATCTGGGGAAGGGCACCAAAAAATGTCTGCAGCATTTAAGGTTCCCAAGAACACTGTGGCCTCCATCATTCTTAAACGGAAGAAGTTTGGAACCACCAACACTCTTCCTAGTGCTGGCCGTCTGGCCAAACTGAGCAATCGGGGGAGAAGGGCCTTGGTCAGAGAGGTGACCAAGAACCCGATGGTCACTCTGACAGAGATCCAGGGTTCCTCTGTGGAGATGGGGGAACCTTCCAGAAGGACAACCATCTCTGCAGCACCAATCAGGCCTTTATGGTAGAGTGGCCAGACAGAAGCCACTCCTCAGTAAAAGGCACATGACAGCCCGCTTGGAGTTTGCCAAAAGGCACCTAAAGGACTCTCAGACCATGAGAAACAAGATTATCTGGTCTAATGAAACCAAGAGTGCCAAACGTCACGTCTGGAGGAAACCAGGCACCGCTCATCACCTGGCCAATACCATCCCTTTGATGAAGCACGGAGGTGGCAGTATCATGCTGTGGGGATGTTTTTCAACTGTAGGGACTGGCAGAGTAGTCAGGATCGAGGGAAAGATGAACGGGGCCAAGTACAGAGAGATCCTTGATGAAAACCTGCTCCAGAGTGCTCAGGACCTCAGACTGGGGTGAAGCTTCACCTTCCAACAGGACAACAACCCTAAGCACAGCACCAAGACAACGCAGAATTGGCTTTGGAACAAGTCTCTGAATGTCCTTGAGTGGCCCAGCCAAAGCCCGGACTTGAATCCGATCGAACATGTCTGGAGAGACCTGAAAATAGCTGTGCAGCAACGCTCCCCATCCTTTGTCATTATGAGGTATTGTGTATAGTTTGATGAGGGGGGAAAATGATTTAATCAATTTTAGAATAAGGCTGTAATGTAACAAAATGTGGAAAAGCGAAGGGTTTTTAATACATTCCGAATGCACTGTATACTGTGGAGCTGTGGTGTGGTGGGGGGCTCCAAGCAACATAATAATGCCCTTAACCAACTGACAATTAGGTATCAAAGATTGACCAAATCCAAAGATTGCAGCAAAAACTAGCACTCTCTTGACAAACACTGCATTGTCAAAATGTTCAATGTTTTAAGTGTGATTGTGACTTGTACCTAGTTTCCTGTGTGTTCTCTCCTTCTCAAAACTAACAGGATTGACTAAAGTCGTAGGCAGCATGTGTAACTCATTGCCAGTCCTCACCAATACAGACAATCTAGAGGAGACAGTAGGGAACTGGGGAACCACAAAAAGAACACTTCTGACAAGCATAAACTTACTCACTCACCCAGTAATCCAATTAGTTATAATGGTGATATACTGCTTATCCCATGACAGACCCTAGCTCCTGTCTGATGGAATCTTAGTGATGTTGATTGGGGAAGAAGTACCTTTGACTCCATAAATCTTTTTCTGTGATAAACTGGGCCTCTAGCATTTCGCTACACCCGCAATAACATCTGCTAAATATGTGTATGTGACCAATCAAACTTGATTTGATTTGATTCATTTGGATGCTTTCTCAGAAAGTCTGAGTGGACAGGTAGTCTGTGGTAGTAGATACTTTTCACATGGCGTATTTTCCTTCTTAATCCAGTGGTTCCTGATGCATGTGATCTGTATTGTTGTGCTACCATGAAGGACTGGGACTGGGAGAACAATGCTCTAGGGAAGTGGATCAGTATTCATAAAGCGTCTCAGACTAAGAGGGCTGATCTAGGATCAGTTTGGCCTTTTAGATCATAATGAATAAGATGAAAGGGGGGGACCTGATCCTAGATCAGCGCTCCTACTCGGAGACACTTTATCAATACAGCCCACAGGGGCGTACAGAAAGACTGCTGAAATGAGATGGAAGTAAAAAGGATCAGTTTTCCCGTCCCCCAATACTCATCCCCATCCCTGCGACACATCACTATGGCTATCAGTCAGCCTTGGCACATTTGTTTCATGTGTCGTGCCCCAGCAGGGGAGAAACACCCCCCCCCCCCCCCCCCCCACACACACACACACACTCAACCCCCCTTCCACTCCACCCCCCGCCTGCACCATGAACATTGCCCCTATGTTGAAAAGTGTAATTGATTTTTTACCAAAAAGCAGCATGACGCCACAGACAGTGTACAGTGATGGGAGTCATATGACACAAACCATTTGACCTGAGATGGAGACACAGAGAGAGAGAGAGAGAGAGAGAGAGAGAGAGAGAGAGAGAGAGAGAGAGAGAGAGAGAGAGAGAGAGAGAGAGAGAGAGAGAGAGCTTGGCGGGATGAAGCACGTGCCTGGGGGGCTGCCAAGCCTCATTCCATCCTTCCCTCTGTGAGGATACTGTACAGTTGGGTTACAGTAGGAACAGCAGAGTGAGAGAGAGAGAGAGAGAGAGAGAGAGAGAGAGAGAGAGAGAGAGAGAGAGAGAGAGAGAGAGAGAGGGACATCGAGAGAGAGGGACATAGAGAGAGAGAGACAGAGAGAGAGAGAGAGAGAGAGAGAGAGAGAGAGAGAGAGAGAGAGAGAGAGAGAGAGAGAGAGAGAGAAAGAGAGAGAGAGAGAGACAGAGAGAAAGAGAGAGAGAGAGGGACAGAGAGAAAGAGAGACAGAGAGAAAGAGAGAGAGAGAGAGAGAGAGAGAGAGAGAGAGAGAGAGAGAGAGAGAGAGAGAGAGAGAGAGAGACAGAGAGAGAGAGAGAGAGAGAGAGACAGAGATAGAGAGAGACACAGAGAGAGAGACAGAGAGAGAGAGAGAGAGAGAGAGAGAGAGAGAGAGAGAGAGAGAGAGAGAGAGAGAGAGAGAGAGAGAGAGAGAGAGAGAGAGAGAGAGAGAGAGAGAGAGAGAGAGAAAGAGAGAGAGAGAGAAAGAGAGAGAGAGAGAAAGAGAGAGAGGGACAGAGAGAGAGGGACAGAGAGAGAGAGAGAGAGAGAGGGCAATGGAAGGATGATGGAGACTCTATTTAGGTGGCTGTCTTTGAGACAGATGTGTCTGATTGAGTATCCGTGTGTGTTATCCTGCTTCTTCAAAACCATCTGAACTGTACTTGGTTTGTACCATGGTATGCACATGACCAGGGCCTGTTTGTCCTAAATGAGAGCTCTATCTATGCCTCCTGCAGAAAGTAAAACATTTTACATCATAAATAGTTAGTCACAGGACTGCAGAATATGCCCAGAATCCAAAAAGGACCTTTTGGAAAGGGTATTGTGCTTTGTTAGAAAGTGCCTGGTGGTCTATGGTGTAATTGTGTAAGTGTTCACATGTGTGTGTGTGTGTGTTTGTGAACGCGAGTGTGTGAGTAACTAAACCCAGTTATGATAAACAAACATTATTTACATTAGGTTAGCATATTTAAGATAATGGATCAACAACATAATGTATGTGTATTGGAACAACAAAGCCTTCAGGATGAAAACTCTGAAATTGCAGGCCCATGAGAAAACTAGAAATAACTTAGAAAAGACAAATAACCTTCCTTACATGTTATTTTTCTCTGGATAAAGCGCCTGCTCAATTCATAGCTGACATCCATTTCAATGTCAAATTGCTCCAATTAGTGCAAATTTTTGCTCTGCTCCCTCCACAACCTCACACGAGGTTGACCTGACCGGATGCCTCTCTGAGAACTGTGGAACATGAAATAGTAGAGCTGAGTCATGTGCGACTCGTCCCAGTGAGGTTGCTGCGTCCAATGGACACTCAACGGAGGCATCCTGCTGAGAGTCTTGAGTGAGGATCTGATTGATTGACTGTCAAACTGTCAACAACAGACTGCCCTCGTGAGCAGACCTGAGACGGCTGGTGAGGTGGAGGACGTCAGTAATGCAGGGCTCTCGCTTGGAGGTCGTTGGGTAACAATAGGTTTGTTATTGAGTGACCGTGCGAGATAGGTGTTGGAAATAAGCCGTTGCTATTTGGCACTAGATTAAATAAGATCATTTAGAAATGAATGAACAAACAAACAAATTAATGACTCCTACAAAACAATCCATAAGTGAAACCTTCACAGGTGCTATTGCTGTTGGCTTGAGGTACTAACATCAGAATAACAAGGTAGAGGTTATGTAGACAGTAGAGCAGGCCATCTCAGCGGGTATCACTATAGCCTGTTAATGTGACACTTGGTCTGATAGCAGACCCTAATGACCTATTGTGAAGAGCTCATGGTGGTGGACTGGTCACTGTCCTAAGACTGTATATTTTGAATGACACATTGCTAAAGACAGTCACAAATATTACATTTGATCTGGCCTCATATCTTTTATGAATAACTGAAGAGGGCGCTTACTGTATTCAGGCCTACTGTGCAAACAATACGGAATTACATCACAATCATAACAATCATAACATACAGTACCAGTCAAAAGTTTGGACACACCTACTCATTCAATTTTTTTTTTTTTTTTTTTAATGTTCTACATTGTAGAATAATTGTGAAGACATCACAACTTTTAAATAACACATGGAATCATGTGGTAACTAAAAAAAGTGTTAAACAAATATATATTTGAGATTTTAAATTCTTCAAAGTAGCCACCCTTTGCCTTGATGACAGCTTTGCAAACTCTTGGCATTTTCTCAACCAGCTTCTTGAGGTAGTCACCTGGAATGCTTTTCTAACCGTCTTGAAGGAGTTCCCACATATGCTGAGCACTTGTTGACTGCTTTTCCTTCACTCTGAGGTCCAACTTATCCCAAACCATCTCAATTGGGTTGAGTGATTGTGGAGGCCAGATCATCACTCTCCTTCTTGGTCAAATTGCCCTTACACAGCCTGGAGGTGTGTTGGGTCATTGTCCTGTTGAAAAACAAATGATAGTCCCACTAAGCGCAAACCAGATGGGATGGCGTATCGCTGCAGAATGCTGTGGTAGCCATGCTGGTTAAGTGTGCCGTGAATTCTAAATAAATCACTGACTGTGTCACCAGCAAAGCACCCCCACACCATCACTCCTCCTCCATGTTTCACGGTGGGAACCACACATGCGGAGATCTGTTCACCTAGTCTGCATCTCACAAAGACACGGCTGTTGGAATCAAAAATCTTACATTTGGCCTCCAGACCAAAGCACAGATTTCCACAGTCTAATGTGCATTGCTTGGGTTTCTTGGCCCAAGCAAGTCTCTTCTTATTATTGGTGTCCTTTAGTAGTGGTTTCTTTGCAGCAATTCGACCATGAAGGCCTGATTCACACAGTCTCCTCTGAACAGTTTATGTTGAGATGTGTCTGTTACTTTAACTCTGTGAAACATTTATTTGGGCTGCAATCTGAGGTGCAGTTAACTGCCAATTTCTGAGGCTGCTAACTCTAATGAACTTATCCTCTGCAGCAGAGGTAACTATGGGTCTTTATTTCCTGTGGCGGTCCTCATGAGAGCTAGTTTCATCATAGCACTTAATGGTTTTTGCGACTGCACTTAAAGAAACTTTAAAAGTTCTTGAAATGTTCCCGGATTGACTGACCTTCACGTCTTAAAGTAATGACGGACTGTCGTTTCTCTTTGCTTATTTGAGCTGTTCTTGCTATAATATGGACTTGGTCTTTTACCAAATAGGTCTATCTTCTGTATACCAACCCTACCTTGTCACAACACAACTGATTGGCTCAAACACATTAAGAAGGAAAGAAATTCCACAAATTAACTTTTAACAAGGCACACCTGATAATTGAAACGCATTCCAGGGGACTACCTCATGAAGCTGATTTTAGAATCTTAAGAGTGTGCAAAGCTGTCATCAAGGCAAAGGGTGGCTAATTTGAAGAATCTCAAATATAAAACATATTCTGATTTGTTTCAGCCTTTTTTGGTTACTACATGATTCCATATGTGTTTTTTCATAGTTTGGATGTCTTCACTATTATTCTACAATGTAGACAATAGTAAAATAAACAAAAACCCTGCAATGAGTATGTGTCCAAACTTTTGACTGGTACTGTACATGAATTGTGATATACTACTATACGGTTAGGAACACAGGCATTTCGCTAAACCCGCAGTAACATCTGCTAAATATGTGTATGTGACCAATAACATTTGATTTAATTTGATACATTAAATTATATGTATAGTAGGCTAGCCTATCTACAATGTTTATGAAGCAGTGTGTCACCTATACTCCCTCTCCGGCCTCTAGGTCATCAGGCTGCTGATTATCCCACACACCTGTCACCATCGTCTCGCACACCTGTGCCTCATGACACTCACCTGGACTCCATCACCTCCTTGATTGTCGTCCCTATATCTGTCACTCCCCTTGGTTCTTTCCTCAGGTGCGTTGTTTGTGTTCATTGTTTCGTTTATTAAAACACTCACTCCCTGAACTTGCTTCCTGACTCTCAGCACACTTGTTACAGTGTCTACTGAATGACAATTTGAGAATGACGTATAGCCTAAATGTATGAAGGACATTGTAGAGTGTAGACCTTTAATTGTTGGTGATTTTTTTTTACAATAATACACTTAGACTAGCAAGAAGCATTGTTGTCATTTTAGGTCATTTTTCAATGCACTTATGAGTCTTACCTCCAGTCGGTTTTGCTCAGAAGGCTCTTAACAACACTTTAACGGAGGGAAAGCTGATTAAATTCACTATGGTAGTCGCCCTTGCCTTGGAGAGTCACGCTGACAACCATCATGTGATGGCCTGCAGTCCGTCAAGCAGAACCAAGGAGGTTGGTTTGCTACTGGGAGGGACCTGTAGGCTTTGTGCTCCACAGATTGGTGGGCAGACGCTTTCACAACTTCTCAATTATGTCAGTCATCAAAACCTGCCTCTTTCCACCCAAAATAACATGGATGGAGATGCCTGTGGTATAAAAAGTATTGTAGGATAAACATTCATTTCTCTTAAAACCGCACCGCAAACCCGGGGGAGCATTTATTGATGAGTTCATAGATGGCAGAGGAAGTGTTATTAGCAGAAGATGGGAAATGTGTGGGGGTAAGTGTTGATTCTGTTTTGAGAATTGGCTTATTGATGATTCCTCTAGATTTTTGTCTATTTCATACAAAGACTGACTAGATTTTCTTTCAACGCTTTTCTAACATAGTTGTGCCTTCTCTACAAGTATATCACTTTTTCCATTTTTATAGGGAATATGAGATACACTACACGTTGGAGATCTAACTGGCTTTCAATATATTTTTGATCCTTAAAAGCATGCTTGCCATTTCCCTTTGATGGCTTTATATGGTAGGCTACAAATATGGCTTATATATAGTATGGCTTACTTTCAGATTTTTCTTTAATGTATATGATGGCATGGCAAAGGTGTTGGCCTATTGTAGTGGACTTCAAACCCGAGCCCAATACACATTACTGTGCATGTGTTGTGGCCTACAGTGCATTCTGCTGCGTGGTTTAAACCTCTCTGCATTCATCCCTCAGCCAGTGCTTTCAATTCACTAAGGAATGCAGCTCATCTAGACCAGCTAAAGCATCAGAACATCTAAACTGCTTCTGCAACTTGAGCTTATAAGTGGATACCATGTCACTGGGACTTTTAATGGAAACAAATATGTGTTTTTAAGATAGTTAAAGCCTCTTATGAACTTCAATACCAGCCACTGAATCCAGGCTTGTCAGAAGACTGGAGCGACCTATTGGATGTTACAATGCTGCATTGTCTCTTTTCGGCCATTTTCATGTGTGGTTGTCTGTTAGTCTCTCCCGCTGGCCCTTTTTTAAGAAGATTGAATTAGGTTCCTAGGCTAGCCATGCTCCGCTATGCTTTTTATTGTTCACCCTAACTTCTCTGAAATCAGGGCCTTGTCTGCCTGTTTGTTTTACGATGATCGCAAGATGGAGGAAGCCTCAACTACGTGAGTGGTAGGCCCCAAAGTGTTTGAGTAATCTTTATAGGCAGTTTAGACAAGGACAGCTTTTGTTCTGGATTGAGCTCCATATCTGATCTATGTTAAAACATTTACATCAGGATGGTTTGAGTCTATGAACTCTATACGGAACTATAAAATGGCCCTGGGTACTTTGTTTACACTCGTCTATTCAGTCAGCCAATATAAATATCAGTATATCTTGAGCACTTGTAATCATGCTATAGGCTACTACTGTACACCTGCTGTGGAGTTGTAGCCTATCAGATATCCAGATCATTATTTTAGCTCTTGTCCTTCTTATGTGTTCTTGTTGTACTATGCCTCAACCATTCACCCCCATACCTGCTGTCCACAGCTGACTTTCACAAAAGCAATATGGCAGCTTCTGTTGCTTTCTGCTGTACTCCTGGTGAGGTTTGGTTAAGTTTGGTTAGTAGGGTGTAGTTAAGTCCTCTCTCAGCAACTGATCCTGTGCACTGGGGGTGTCAGTTAAGCTGGCTGTGCTGGAATTCAGAATCTGGACAGGGGGCTAAGTTCAGGCAGGACTCCTGACTACTACACCACCCCTAGGAATACAATAACACAGTACTTCTACTTAGCCTAGTATGTTTATGCAGAGCCATCATGCCCATAGGGGCACAGGGGCACGTGCCCCCTCAGAATCTTTTTTGTATTTTTTGTTTTAATTTTGTGTTTTCCTGTAATACTACGAGCCACTTAGATATGTTATGAAGTTGGCTTTAGCTAGCCCAACTACAGTAGGTTCCCAGTCTCCCAACCTTATAGCTAGCTATCAAGAAGCCATTGCAGGCCATCAATTAAGTTAGTGTAGTTATCTTGTATGCTGACACAAAGATTCTGGTAGTTATTGGTCGTAGTAGCCTACTCTGATTCTGTCCCACTCTGAATAATAGAATAGAGTTGGGCCTTGTAAAGGGATTTTCTGTCAACTTTACATTTAGATGACATTTTTTAAATTGTACTGTCAAGTTTGTCCATAACTAATTCTACAAGTTTTTATAGTTTTTACAACTATCTGTAGTGTGATTTAAAAGAAACTTTTCCTCAAGCCTTTTCTTGAGGTTGGGGAAAAAACAAACACATGAAAACGTGTACAGTAATTCTGTGTTTGGCAGGTGGATTCCAGCAGGCTGACTAACCAGGGCTGTATTCATTCAGGCACGCAACAGATTAATAATAATAACGTTTTTCAACCGAAAAAGAAAACAAGTATTCTTATTGGACAAGTCCAGGTTGTCCCTCCCTTTTTCAATCCATTATCTTCTGTTTCGTGCCCAATGAACATGGCCAAGGTCCAGTACAGTACAGCTCTCCTTGTCCCAGACAGTATCCAACCCATACCCTATTTATGATGTATTAAACGCTTGTACATGCAAAATCATGTACTAATCTCATAATTTACTAATCTCATAATTCCATACTAATCCGGCCACAGAAGAATTGAAATGAACCATTTCGGACTCTGACACCCTTATACACTATGCTGTCATTGTATAGTGGCACTAATCTCGGCACCCAAGTCTTGCATGCCAGCCAGCTACTCGATTTGTCACAAGTCTGTCACAAGGCTATAGCAACACATTTTGTGGCAGCGGTTGTTGTCAAAGTAGCCTAGTAACAGTAAAAGTTGTATACTTCACTTAATAATTGCAGATATGTTTATCCAGAACTGATCTATGACATGTAACCTACAGTTGAATGCTCATAATATCAATAATACTATACTGTAACCATTGTAGTGTAGCTACATTCAGGTCAGCGTCCCTATGAAAACTGGTTCTGTACATCACAGAAAGCTGTTATGTTGACAGGTTGATTTTAAATCATCATTAAGCATAATGAACTATGGTTATGTGTGTTTTCTATTGAAATGCCCAATGACCTGTTTTAGTAGTATTTACAGTCACAGTTGGTACTGTTCTCTTCAACACTTACACCTACACCACATGACTCCATTAATGAAACGATCATAGATATATGGGTCAGGAATTGTGCTATCTAGAACCTAAAATGCTTATTCTGCTGTCCCCATTGGAGAACACTTTGAAGAACCCCTTTTGGTTCCAGGTAGAACAGAGGGTTCTACATGGAACCCAAAAGGGTTCTACCTGGAACCAAAAAGGGTTCTCCTATTGGGACAGCCAAATAATCCTTTTGGATCCCTTTTTTCTAAGTATATTTAGGACCCTGAGTTTTACCTGTAACTAGGACCCTGAGTTTTACCTGATAACCTGTAATTAGGACCCTGAGTTTTACCTGATAACCTGTAATTAGGACCCTGTGTTTTACCTGATAACCTGTAATTAGGACCCTGAGTTTTACCTGATAACCTGTAACTAGGACCCTGAGTTTTACCCGGTAAATAGGACCCTGAGTTTTACCCGGTAACTAGGACCCTGAGTTTTACCTGGTCAGTATATGTGCTCACAAAAAACCCTGGGCCCTGGTCATATTGTATGATAAAATTATCCAAATGTTATCAGATGTCTTGAATGTTTCTCATCAGGTTTTGCATTGTTCCTACTTCCTACAGGTGTAGGATCTTAATTTGACCAGTTTCTCACAGCAGGAAAATAATCCTGGAGCAACAGGATGATCAAATGAAGACCCTACACCTGTACAGCATCTCCTAATGTTTTCCTTTCTCTAGTCTCTCACCAAGTCGCTGCTGGCCGTGGCTTTCCTGTCCTCGTTCGGTAGCTCCATGCTCTATGGCTACAACCTGGCCGTGGTCAACTCTCCTGCAGAGGTAGGAGGCACCACAATAACATCTCTATGCAGTAAGACACTGCAGGCCTACATGCATTGAAATGGTTGTGAACAGGGAAATATACAATTTCAGTGAGATACATACAGTCAATAGGAATAGGCCTATTGTGAATATACAGACTCCATGACCGAACCTATCCTTTTTATAAGTACATATGTACTGGAGTTAGTGGACTATAACATAGGAGCTACACAAACTAAGACACTATATGTATTGTATAGGTTTACCACCATGAGTATTCTGTTCATGCCGTGTTACTACTCTCCTCGAGTAGTGTGAAATTGCTGATCTGGGGTCATTTTTGCATTTTCCCCACTATTGGTTAACGTTTACATTATGAGAGGGGAAGCTGATCCTACGTCTGTACCCAGGGGAAACTTCACACGTGAGCCGAGCCATGAGTCTTGTCCCCTGATTTCCTGGTTGTGGTAGATTTGTTTTGACCTGGATGGTTGAACCGGTTCAGTGTGAACTGTGTCAATTCAGTCAGCCTCACATTAGACCGTGTTATTTCCACAATGGGAACGGTTGACGTTGTAAGGCCTGCTACTGCAGAGCATTTCCATCTTAGACTTGGATAGAGATCTTATAAGCTAAATTGATTTGTCTAATGGAGACAAAATGGTGTCATAAAAACATAACACACAATGGCCATTGACGTATACTTCCATAGACAATATAATCGCACATTTCCACAGCGATTATTGGTATCTGAAGTTGAATCAGCCCAGTGTCTCTGGGTTAGAGATGATGAGTATGCCGTGTCTCTTGTCTAACTCCCGTTAGACAGCTCTGCAAGCGCTATGATGTCAAAATACGTTTGTTACCAAATACGGTGTTTCGCTAAGCAACTATTTTAATGTACTCCCGTTACGGCCAGTATGTTAGAAAAAAAAGAGAATGTCTAAGTAAAAAGGTACAAGCAACATTTTCCTCCAATGTATTCAGCTGACTTCTGCATCGCATTAATGAGTGATTTGCATTGGAGGTACCGAATACGCTTTTTTTTTTCGGTTGCTTGTACATAAAAAATAAATAAAACATTTATTGTTACACACCGGATAGGTGCAGTGATTTTTTTTTTTTTTTTACAGAGTCAGCCATAGTAGATTTTCACCTTTTCGGCTCAGGTATTAGAACCAGCGACCTTTTGGTTACTGGCCCAACGCTCGAACTGCTAGGCTACCCACCGCTGGCCGCTTGCAGAGCTGTCTAATGGGGGTTTGAATCGGAGCTTCCTGGGCGTTAAAGAAGAGAGACATCATACTCATCTCTAACCCACAGACAGACACGTGGGCAAACCAGGCCGTACATGACGCATTGTTGCATGGTAAAATGAGTGAAAATGCTACCACGGTAAAATGAGTGAAAATGCTACCACCTCCCTGTCTCATGGATACCTGATGTTACTGTTCTTGTGGTTGATGATGGGGATGATGATGATGATGATGATGACAGGGTTGTTTTCTTTAGTGATGGATATTGCAATGTTTTTCATTTCAATCCCATTGTCAAATCTGTCCACAAATCTGTCTCTTCTTACAACCATTTTAGGAATGTTTATCGATTACATCCCTGTCACACAATCCCTTGCTCCAATTGTTGGTTCCCTCCTTTTATTGTCCTTGCTTCAAATTCCCCAGTGGACATACAGTATAATTAGAAATGTGCACGGCTCCAAAACACAACCTAGTCTTTCACATCGGGAAAACAAGCAGAAGAACTGTCCGACAAATCGGTGGTACTCTTTTGGCACTATTGTGGAAGTCACGTGGGGAATCAGGGCCATCAATGACCCTCCTTCCTGCCAAATGGGTTGTCACGAGACTGCTGTGTCTATTCACAGACCTGGGTTCAAATACGATTTGAAATCTTTCAAATACTTTGCCCGCTTGTTTTAGTCTACCCGGATTGTCGGATGAGTGAGTTAAGCACGTTTGCAACTATTCTATTGGTTACATTGTGCCAGGCAAGCTCAATCAAGCCCAGCTTACATGTTTCAAATTATTTCCAATAGTAATTGAACCCAGGTCTGTCTCTTCCACTGAGAGAATTGTATTCTGCTGCTCTGTTTCAGCTAAGGCTAGAGAGAGGCAGAGAGAAGAAGATGAATTAATTACATAATAGTAACACCACGCTGATTCAGAGACAACAACGTCATTAGAGAAGGAGAGAGAACAGGAAAGGAGGTCCTGGAATTGAATTTTAGCCGTGACCTGAGAGAGAGAGAGAGAGGTACACTCTTAGAAAAAAGGGTTCCAAAAACTTATTTGGCTGTCCCCAAAGGAGAAGTCTTTTTGGTTCCATGAAGCTACCCTTTTGGGTTTGATGTAGAACCCTCTGTAGAAAGGGTTCTACATGGAACCTAAAATGGTTCTACCTGCAACCAAAAATAATTTTTCGAAGGGTTATTTTATGGGGACAGTCAAAGAACCCTTTTAGGCTCTAGATAGCCTTTTTTCCCCTAAGAGTATAGTCAGATGGAAGACTAGGATGTGGTCTATTTGACTTCATAATGTGTAATTTTTCCCCAAAAGGGATTCATTCTTTCTCCTACATTATGATCCAAAAACCCTCCAGTTGACTCAATCGGAAAAAATGTGTCATCTGCTTTATCAAAGGGCCAGCTAAAGGATATGTGCCTGTCCGTTTTAAAGGGAGAGCAACAAAACAAGTGTTCTGTGATCAACACTTGCATGGTACTGTACATGACGTGTGTGGTAGATTCACCTATGCAGTATGCTGCATGTATTTTTGGAACAGCATTAGGTGCAAACCTCAAACCTCATTGTGTTACTTTAAATAAGGAAGTGGAGTAACATAAGTCTATCAGTATACTGTACATTAGGCTATGAGCTCACTAATCGGATTTGACTTCAACTTACAGCCAAGTGATTTAAGCCATTCAACTCAATGAGTCTGTAATGGTCGGTTGTTACCTTATTCTCTGGCCCTTCCTGACCTCTGTTCTGATGTCAGATGACAGCGTTTAAGCCTCCATTGTCATAGTTGTATTATAGTGCATAGCCAGGCTTACAGTGCATTCGGAAAGTATTCAGACCCCTTGGCTTTTTCCACATTTTGTTACGTTACAGCCTTATTCTAAAATTGATTAAATAAATACAAATGATCATCAATCTACACACAATACCCCATAATGACAAAGCAAAAACTGTTTTTTAGAAATGTTTAGAAATGTAATAAAAAACAGAAATACCTTATTTACATAAGTATTCAGACACTTTACTCAGTACTTTGTTGAAGCACCTTTGGCAGCGATTACACCCTCGAGTCTTTTGGGATGCTGTATCATAACAAAATGTGGAAAAAGTGAAGGGGTCTGAATACTTTCCGAATGCACTGTATATACCTGCACTGAAATTGAGTGAAAATAGATTTTCCTTCATAATCTCTCTTAAAAGGGAACGAAAACGCTCCAGACAAATATGACGATGCCAAAAGACACACATGTAAATAGTTAGAAAATAAAGGCCGGGGTATTGTCTGTTGATCCCATCACTTCTAGACTCTATTGTGTTGATATGACTTCCATATCTACATTCTACCCTTTCTCCTTCTCCTCGCCTCCCTCAGTACATAGACTGAAAAACAGCTTCTATCTCAAGGCCATCAGACTGCTAAACAGCAATCAGTAACTCAGAGAGGCTGCTGCCTACATTGAGACCCGATCACTGGCCACTTTAATAAATGGACCACTAGTCACTTTAAACAATGCCACTCTAAATAATGCCACTTTAATAATGTTTACATATCTTCATTACTCATCTCATATGTATATACTGTATTTGATAACCATCTATTGCACCTTGCCTATGCTGTTCGGCCATCGCTTATCCATATATTTATATGTACATATTCTCATTCACCCCTTTAGATTTGTGTGTATTAGGTTGTTGGAGAATTGTTAGATTGCGTGTTAGATATTACTGCACTGTCAGAACTAGAAGCGCAAGCATCTCGCTACACTCACATTAACATCTGCTAACCATGTGTATGTGACCAATAGAATTTGATTTGATAAAGCAGCTTTGCAACCAGACAATGGCGTCTGCTTCTAGCAATTTCTTCTGACTTGACATGGTATCTACGGTATGTTTGACACTTCCTCCCTCTCTTCCTCCTCTCTCAGTACATCAAGGCATTCTATAACCAGACGATGATAGCAAGGAACGGGACGGGTCTGGACGACAAGAAGCTTACGTTGTTCTACTCTGTCACCGTGTCTGTGTTTGCCATCGGGGGCATGGTGGGCAGCCTCATGGTGGGCATACTAGTCACCAGATTTGGAAGGTAAGACTTAGCCCCAAATCTTAGACTTGCCCCTCCAGCCATAATTGACATGACGCCATTGACATAACGCCATTGACATAACGCCATTGACATAACGCCATTGACATAATAAAAAGCATGAGCTGGCGCACACCCAGAGAAAATGATTTAGTGTAGAGGTGCTGACTAACAGAGAATAAACTGTAAGCTGTGGAAATGGAGTCGAACGGTCCATATCTATAACCTCCCAGTCATTTATTTGGTTAAAAAAAACACCAACGTTGCGGCATCACTGTGCCTTCTTCAGGGTAATGTAACGAATGCTTGAACCAGGTTATGTAGACAAACAGTGACACCCATTCCAAATGGGAACTACAAATGTGGCTCATGTGCACAGTGTAATAGCACTACAAAAACATCCTTCTTCAGACACCCACATATGTCAAAAAATCCCTGTTAGCGGTATCATCTCATGCAAGACCAAGGGAGTAATCTATCTCATCACCTGTTCATGTGGAAAAGCCTACATAGGACAAACGAAAAGACAAGTAAAACCACGCATAGCTGAACACCGCAGCTCAATCAGGTGTAAGAACACTGACTATCCAGTAGCAGCTCACTTTGTTGAAGCTAACCATCCCATATCATCCCTCAAATACAAAGGCACTGAGCATGTTGCTCTACCAAGGAGAGGAGGGAACATGGAGATCCTACTACTACAGAGGGAGGCTTACTGGATATCCCATCTAATAACTTTAACCCCTAGTGGTCTGAATATTGACTTTGATCTCAGGCCCTTCTTATGACCAATTATATTTTCTGTGAACAGGTCTTGTAAATGAATATAGTCTTTCTACAGCTTATCGGAGTACACCCTATATGTTCCCCCTGTTGATGATGCTTATTGTGCATTATGGTTGAACCAAAAGAATACATGTCACAAACATTGAGTGAAATTGGAAATATTTAAATATATGGGTGACATTAAATGAAACCATGTATGTTGATGCTAATGATAACAATTAAATAATATATTCAATATGCTGTGAGTCTTTTTAACAGTTTCGCTCAATTCATTCTGCTCAACCTAGCAATTACGACACACCCCTCACTATTGTCATTGGTTGCACTAATTGCACTGTTTGTCTACATAACCTGGTTCAAGCATTTATGACATTACCCTGAAGAAGGCACAGTGATGCCCAAATGTTGGTGTGTTTTTACCCAATCAATTACTGAGAGGTTATACATATGGAGTGTGCGACTCTCTTTGTTTTAATAACGTCATTGACTGATCAGTAAACAACTAAATGACAGTCACATTCGTCTGTGACCACTCTTGTTGGTGCAAGTGCCTGACAATGTCTACACCCCCTTGAACTTTTTTCACATTTTGCTGCCTTAATAATATTCAATCTAAAAAGGGATTAAAATGTATATATTTTCTCTACAGATCTACACAACTTAGTGGAAGGAGTGGAAGGAATTTATAGAACATTCATAAATGGATAAGTCTCCACCCCCCGCCTGAGGTAATACTTGGTGGAAGCACCTTTGGCAGCCATTACAGTTGTGAATCATTTGGAATAAGATTCTGTCAACTTTGCACAACTCTTAGGAGAACATACTGTATATTCATTGTTTTTGGTCAAAATTGCTCAAGCTCAGTACATTTTGTTGGGAATCATTGATGGGCAGCAATATTCAAACCTTGTCTCTGATTTTCAAGTTGTCCTAAGAGTTGTGAAAAGTTGGTAGAATCTTAATGAAAATGATTCACAGTTGTAATGGCTGCCAAGGGTCCTTCAACCAAGTATTAACTAAGACTTATCCATTTTATGATATTTAATATTTTCCTAATTTGGAAAATGTTCTATAACTTTCTTTGACTTTGAAAATGTGGAGTAAGTTGTTTAGATGTGTATGAAAATAAATCGAATTGAATTCCTTTTTAGATTTCATTTTAAGGCAGCAGAATGTGAAAAAAGTTCAAGGTGTGTAGAATTTCTACAGGCACTGTAATGTCAATGATGTGCTGCATCAAAGAAAATGCCAAGGTGTTTGAGAGATCCTCGACCGAGAACTGGATTTTGATTAAGATTTTTGCGAAAATGGGGAAAGGAAAAGAAGTCAATGGAAAACTGGTCCAACATCTAAAACTATTGATTTACTCTGTAGAAAATGATATATGTTGGAAATCATTCAGACATTTATGCATACTTAGGCTACATCTCTTTGCGTTACGAAAGTCTTACATTTCAATCGGGTGTTTGAGGATATTGGACTTCCAGTATGTTGAAGCCAATGGTTTGTCGAAGGTTTCTCAGGCATATTGTTCTGCTGTCTACAGGAAAGGGACCCTGGTGAGAATCACATGTCTGGTGTTTATAGCTGGAGCCTTCATGGGCTTCAGCAGGACCTTCGGCTCTCCAGAGATGATCATTGTTGGACGCTTCATCACAGGGGTACACTCAGGTAATGCAGTAACAGAGAATAATACCACTATGTCCGACCGTCCTTAACATGTTGAGTAAGGATTAGGAAACACTATTTGAGGGGGTAATCATAAGGCATTCATAACACATGCTGTACGTAACTTGACACCTGACGCAAGTATTCTCTCTCTCTCTCTCTGTCTCTCTCTCTACTGCACCTGCTGTTTCAACCTGTAAATGCTCGGCTATGAAAAGCCAACTGACATTTACTCCTGAGGAGCTGATCTGTTGCACCCTCTATAACCACTGTGATTATTATTTGACCCTGGTGGTCATCTAAGAACGTTTGAACATCTTGAACGATCTAGCCTTAATGGCCATGTATTCTTATCAGCTCTTATCAGCAACAATGCTAGCTATAAGGTTAACTGCTAATACTGAATCTGATCTGTGTAATGTCCATACCCCCCTCCCTCCAGGTATCTCTCTGAGTGTGGTACCTATGCACCTGGGGGAGATAGAACCTCTATGACCTCTCACCTCTGTTCCCCTCCCTCCAGGTATCTCTCTGAGTGTGGTTCCAATGTACCTGGGGGAGATAGCACCTAAGAACCTGCGAGGCTTCCTGGGCCTCGTGCCTAGCATCTTTATCTGTCTAGGAGTCTTCATCGCTCAGATCCTGGGGCTACATGAACTACTGGGAAAGGTGCAGTAAAATCTTATCCTTAATATCTTAGTTCATAGTTAATCTTCTTTGTTGGTCTTTTCTTTGGCGTAAATAGATAAAGAACTTTTGGTGAGATAAAGACAAACGAAACGTAACCGCTTAAATTCTGACGCCCTCTAGTGGCATTTTCTAAACCCCGCATAATATTGTATACTACCCTCATAAAGTACATTTCGGTTTACGAACTATAAATCCTACAAACACATGCTTAGTACTGTTACAAAGGTAAGAACTGTGGGATTCTGATAAAGGTGAAAAAATGGACAAAACAGAGCCCGAGATGCAGCAGGCCTAAATCCCTTGAAATGATTTTTATTTTTTTTGCTGTTGGTTCCCCTTCATGGGGAATAAGATATTTTAAAGTCTAGGCTTGAAATAAAATATGTTACCATTTACTGTTCCCCAAAAATATGTATATATTTTAAATAATGGTGGCACTCTAAACATGAACACAGCCATTTTAAAAGCGTAGGGCTTGTGCAAAGTTCCATGCCTTCATTTGTCGTATTACAGGAATTATATGCATATGAAGAGAAAGATGAAGTCTCTACCTATCCATTGATGTAAATATATCCCCTGTCTGATTCCTAGTTCGTGCACTAGATACGAGAACACATGACGTCTCATGGCCACGTGAAACCAGTTGCGTCTGGTTTGGGTAGTGAGTCACTGTTCCAAAATGGCTGACCGGATTTTCAAATCTGACATCTTAAAATTACCATAGCAATCAAAAATAAGACACAAACAAGTGAAGAAACCTCTAACTTATTTTCCCATTCACTATTCCTGTTGTAAATGAGAGAGAGTTTAAGGATGCATGTGGAGGATGCAGGTAATGTGGATAGACAAAGAAATTCATTGCTTTACATTGACCATCAGGGTGTATCCTTTCCATGCATACTAAATGTTTGCACTTTTGGTGACTTGACCTACATTGCATACTCTATGAATATATCCATGATATATGGCCTTTATGGGGGGGCAGTGGTGGGGGGGGGGAGATTCTTATGACATTGCCAGTAGTAAGATTTTAGTAAAATTTCCAAAAAGACAATGGCTATGTCTTTCAAATGATATGTCACTTTATTTTCTGACCTATTTATTTATTTTAAAAAATGTGGGGGGGGGGGGGGGGGGGGGGAGTACTTTCCGGGCCCTGTACCGGGCCCAAATCAACCGCTCGGAGTTTAACAGAATAAACTCACCCTGTGACGTGCTGGTGAAGCCTAAACATTGGAGGTATATTAAAACTACTCTGCAATGAGAGAAGAGTATGTGACAGTCATTTTATTTCAGACTTTTCTTTGGAGAAATGATATCCTCCTCTCAAGGCGGAACTATCAAGGAATGTGATCTGAATACATTTGCAGTGTGTCCCAGTTCTACAGTAATCAGATCAGTCAATAGTATCGACCCACGTGGTAGACTCATCTTTTACGATCATCTCCATTCAGCACACTATTTGGCTGCTTTTTATTCCATTGCTTTTTATTTTTTATTCTACCTTCCTTCAAACTTTGTTATATCATTTTTTTTTAAAGAAACTCATATTGATCTTTTGCTGACCCTATATCCTTTGGCCTCTAACCCCTCAACAGGAAGAGCACTGGCCCCTCTTCCTGTCTCTGGTGGTGATCCCCACCATGTTCCAGCTGATGCTGTTGCCATGGTTCCCAGAGAGCCCGCGGTACCTGCTCATAGAGAAGAGGAATGTCCACGCCACCATCACAGGTGAGGAGGCTCCGTCCATTAGGAGGATATAGTTGATAGTTCTTTCTTTCTTTTCTTGGCATATAGAGTAGACTGTAGAAGACCTAAAAGACCTGAATTGCTATTGTAAGGAGTATTATATGAAGAGATGCAGATTTTCTGTTTGTTCGTTTTTTGGGGGAAAGCTGTAACCACAGACCAATACAACAAAGACTTGTATTTCAATACTGTCCATACTCTATACAACCCTAGCTGTGCTGTACTCACCAGTCTAGTAAAGTGAGATTCTCTCCCCAGCTCTGAAGTGGTACCGGTCCAAAGTGAACATCCAGGCAGAGATCGAGGAGATGCAGGAGGAGCAGCGGTCCATGTCCTCGGTCCAGACCGTGTCGGTCATCGGGCTGCTGAAGGACCGGAGCGTCCGATGGCAGGTCATCACTATAGTGGTGGTTAATATTGGCATGCAGCTGTCCGGTATCGACGCGGTGGGTCAGTGTGTGTGTTTGTGTTTGTGTGTGTGTTTGTCCATACATTCATGCATACATGCAGGAGAGTGTGTGTCCCTGTGTGTACAGGTGTGTGTCCCATATGCCCCTGTCACCACCACCACTATATTACTGTACAATACACCCTAGACACACACACACTGGTCCTCATTACTGTACAATACACCCTAGACACACACACACTGATCCTCATTACTGTACAACACCCTAGAAACACACACTGATCCTCATTACTGTACAATACACCCTAGACGCACACACTGGTCCGCATTACTGTATAATACACCCTAGACACACACACACTGATCCTCATTACTGTACAATACACCCTAGACACACACTGGTCCTCATTACTGTACAATACACCCTAGACACACACTGGTCCTCATTACTGTACAATACACCCTAGACACACACTGGTCCTCATTACTGTACAATACACCCATGACACACACACACACACACACACTGGTCCTCATTACTGTACAACACCCTAGAAACACACACTGGTCCTCATTACTGTACAATACACCCTAGACACACACTGGTCCGTATTACTGTATAATACACCCTAGACACACACACACTGACCCTCATTACTGTATAATACACCCTAGACACACACACACTGATCCTCATTACTGTACAATACACCCTAGACACACACTGGTCCTCATTACTGTACAATACACCCTAGACACACACTGGTCCTCATTACTGTACAATACACCCTAGACACACACTGGTCCGCATTACTGTATAATACACCCTAGACACACACTGGTCCTCATTACTGTACAATACACCCTAGAAACACACACACTGATCCTCATTACTGTACAATACACCCTAGACACACACACTGGTCCGCATTACTGTACAACACACCCTAGACACACACACACTGGTCCTCATTACTGTACAATACACCCTAGAAACACACACACTGATCCGCATTACTGTACAACACACCCTAGACACACACACACTGGTCCTCATTACTGTACAATATAATACACCCTAGACACACACACACTGGTCCTCATTACTGTACAATATAATACACCCTAGACACACACTGGTCCGCATTACTGTACAACACACCCTAGACACACACACACTGGTCCTCATTACTGTACAATATAATACACCCTAGACACACACTGGTCCTCATTACTGTACAACACACCCTAGACACACACACACTGGTCCTCATTACTGTACAATATAATACACCCTAGACACACACTGGTCCTCATTACTGTACAACACACCCTAGACACACACACACTGGTCCTCATTACTGTACAATACACCCTAGACACACACACTGGTCCTCATTACTGTACAACACACCCTAGACACACACACACTGGTCCTCATTACTGTACAACACACCCTAGACACACACACTGGTCCTCATTACTGTACAACACACCCTAGACACACACACACTGGTCCTCATTACTGTACAATACACCCTAGACACACACACTGGTCCTCATTACTGTACAATACACCCTAGACACACACACTGGTCCTCATTACTGTACAACACACCCTAGACACACACACACTGGTCCTCATTACTGTACAATACACCCTAGACACACACACTGGTCCTCATTACTGTACAACACACCCTAGACACACACACACTGGTCCTCATTACTGTACAATACACCCTAGACACACACACTGGTCCTCATTACTGTACAACACACCCTAGACACACACACACTGGTCCTCATTACTGTACAACACACCCTAGACACACACTGGTCCTCATTACTGTACAATATAATACACCCTAGAAACATACACACACACATCTTCGTTTCATAGTCCAAATGGATTCCCACACACACACTGATCCTAGTGACATGGGCCCTTGGCCCTTCAGCACCATGTGGATAAGCACTCGTGTACATGGTCTCATGCTGGTCCCCATCTCACAGCACGGCCACGCTATACTGCTTTCTCCTGTCGCAGCTGCTCCAGACACGGAGCACAACAGCTCTAATGTTATATCAAAGAACCCCAATGTCCACCTTTTAGAATTCCGAGGAGGACTTTGTAACCCATTTCCTGCTTGGTGATACTAAATTCTAGAAGTCCAATCAGAATTCTACACAGGGACGGGCAAATACCATGTGTGGATGTGACCTATTTCCATGAATGGGTGGAAAAATCGATGTATGTGTGGATGGTGGATGGTTACTGTGTGGAAGGTGGATGGTTACTGTGTGGAAGGTGAATGGTTACTGTGTGGATGGTGGATGGTTACTGTGTGGATGGTGGATGGTTACTGTGTGGAAGGTGAATGGTTACTGTGTGGAAGGTGAATGGTTACTGTGTGGATGGTGGATGGTTACTGTGTGGAAGGTGGATGGTTACTGTGTGGAAGGTGGATGGTTACTGTGTGGAAGGTGAATGGTTACTGTGTGGATGGTGGATGGTTACTGTGTGGAAGGTGGATGGTTACTGTGTGGAAGGTGGATGGTTACTGTGTGGATGGTTACTGTGTGGATGGTTACTGTGTGGATGGTTACTGTGTGGATGGTGGATGGTTACTGTGTGGAAGGTGGATGGTTACTGTGTGGAAGGTGGATGGTTACTGTGTGGATGGTGGATGGTTACTGTGTGGAAGGTGGATGGTTACTGTGTGGATGGTTACTGTGTGGAAGGTGGATGGTTACTGTGTGGAAGGTGGATGGTTACTGTGTGGAAGGTGGATGGTTACTGTGTGGATGGTGGATGGTTACTGTGTGGATGGTGGATGGTTACTGTGTGGAAGGTGGATGGTTACTGTGTGGAAGGTGGATGGTTACTGTGTGGAAGGTGGATGGTTACTGTGTGGATGGTTACTGTGTGGATGGTGGATGGTTACTGTGTGGAAGGTGGATGGTTACTGTGTGGAAGGTGGATGGTTACTGTGTGGAAGGTGGATGGTTACTGGGTGGAAGGTGGATGGTTACTGGGTGGAAGGTGGATGGTTACTGTGTGGAAGGTGGATGGTTACTGTGTGGAAGGTGGATGGTTACTGTGTGGAAGGTGGATGGTTACTGTGTGGAAGGTGGATGGTTACTGTGTGGAAGGTGGATGGTTACTGTGTGGAAGGTGGATGGTTACTGTGTGGAAGGTGGATGGTTACTGTGTGGAAGGTGGATGGTTACTGTGTGGAAGGTGGATGGTTACTGTGTGGAAGGTGGATGGTTACTGTGTGGATGGTGGATGGTTACTGTGTGGAAGGTGGATGGTTACTGTGTGGAAGGTGGATGGTTACTGTGTGGAAGGTGGATGGTTACTGTGTGGAAGGTGGATGGTTACTGTGTGGATGGTGGATGGTTACTGTGTGGAAGGTGGATGGTTACTGTGTGGATGGTGGATGGTTACTGAAACCAACTATATGTGTGCATTTCATCTACTTTTCCTGAACTTGTCCGTATTAGAGGATGTGTGTTGTTGACATTCATTCATTTGACTGGGAATACTATAAGCCAACGTTGACATGTTGGACCACAGCATTGATTAAATATATCTAATTTGACAGATGGGATTTAGGATGGTTGTGACAGCAATTATGATGAATCAGCCATGAATAATAAGAGCTTAAGAATGACCATTAGCTGAACGTTGCATATTTGTTTAGCCAGGTTAAAACAGACGGCCATGTTTAGTATGTACACTCAGTTACTAATGTTGCTGTCGATGATGATGATGATGTAAGCGCTGTACAGCCCAGAACACTGAACAATGGACTATTCAAAGAACAATGCAACAAAGATGTAGCCCTACAGTATGTGTATTCAACAATGTACATGTTCACTACTCACAGTTCAGCTACTGATCTACACCTCTCTCTCTCTTCAGATCTGGTTCTATACCAACACCATCTTTGAGAACGCAGGTATCCCAGTCCCTCAGATCCAGTACACCACGGTTGGAACCGGAGCCATCGAGGTTATTGCTGGATGCGTAGGGGTAAGCAAGCTGTCATTGGATTACTGTGTGAGCACAACCGCTGAGCATGCTAGCTTAGCCTGGTTCACCAGACTGAAAGCTGCTCTCATAGGTGAGTGAAGCATTCAGTCTGGTTTAACCAGGCTAACATTAGCTAGCCTACTCTAGTCTGAGGTGTTATTCTTATTGTCTGGTAGCTGGTGGTAATACTCACTTCCACACTCCTTTTGGACAAGCTTGTACTTTAGCTATAAGGCCCTCAGGAACTGTTAAGCATATATCCACTGAGATACTATAGTCAAACCACAGCTATATTATATACAGTAAATTATGTATACATTCTTTACAGCACGGCTCTGGTTCAGACCATGTCTGTTCCACATGGCACACTATTCCCTATATATCCCCCTTTGGGTCCTGGTCAAAAGTAGCGCACTACAAAGGAAATAGGGTGTCATTTGGGATGCAGCCCATGACTACAGTTTCTAAAGAGACATATAGGTCAGTGGACATACTACTGGGTGCTGAGCTATTCCAAGAAACACAGTCTCTGGGTAGCAGTTTGCCATTTTTCCCATGCAGAAGCATAACATTGACATGTTAAGTTGTCAGCCAATAGAAATAACTTGTTCTCCTTTGTCCCGCCTCCAGTGCTTCACCATTGAACGGCTGGGCAGAAGACCTCTGATGATTGGTGGATTCACCTTCATGGGAATTTGCTGTGCAGGGATCACGCTGTCCCTCATGTTCCAGGTACGTTCATCTACCCATGAATCTTCCCCTATAGACACAGGTCTAGGATCAGTTCGCCAGACCTGGAATTCTGCGTTTTCTGTGAAAAGAGAAAATCTGATTTCAGGTCAGTTTATAGAAGAACAATGCAACCTTCATTACTATTAGTCTGAATCGTGCAGACTCTCTTTGTGTTACTGTCTCTGTGTCTTTCACTGTCTCTTTAATGAGTACAATCAGTAACCAGTCAGTCGATTATTTGTAATGTGATGACTGTCCTATGGTCTCTGATAATGACTGTCCTATGCTTCCATTCGCTGCCCATTAAGTCCCACTACATCAGTGTTGCCTGTGTGGTGGGGATCATCGCTGGCTTCTGTATAGGACCAGGTAAGACATCTACCCTGGTGGTCTGCTTGTTTGTTTATCTCTGTCTCTGTTTCTCTCCTTCAAAACAAGGTTCTATACTCAGGACGTATATCTCTCTCAGTAGAAGAGTGGGTACTTCTTCTTTTAGCACAAGGGGCTATAATGCTACTCTGAGAAGTACATTTAAGTTATTTAGCAGATGCTGTTATCCAGAGAAACTATGGTTAAGTGTCTTGCTCAAGGGCACATCAACAGATTTTTCACCAAGTTGGCTCAGGGATTCGAACCAGCTACTGGTTTCAGTTACTGACCCAAAACTATTAACCTCTAGGATACCTATAGCACTTTGAAAGTTCCACTTTATCCAATAGACACAGCCTGTTATTTTCTAACTAGGAAACACTGCTCTCTGGTGGTGGAATATAGAAGTGCTCTAGGAAAGGCAGCCAAAACTCCCCTCACTGTTGACCCAACATAAATAGCTACTCTATTGTATTTCATTAATCCACTAAATGAGGAAATCATAACTGCCACGGTAACAGGAACATCCATTCTTACACCCATTTGTTTGTGGCTCGTCGGCTGAACGCAACAGTTTATTAGAATGTTGATGGTGGCTATAAGCATGATGAATTAGACCAACACCAGTTTACATAATGTAATCCGTCAAGCAGGCAAAATCCATACATCAAGCTCAGATGAGGATTTTCTGTTTGCCGCAATTAGATTTTCAATGGCTCATTGTTCATAATGAATATTTTGGTGTGTGTGATGAATATGCCTCCTTGAGACAAAAACTTGCATAAACAATGTGAAGGAGCTCATAGTACTGCAGATGTCGACAAAATGCAGAGCCCTACTTATTGACTATATTATCAAGCCTTCTCCCCATGTCATTATCATGCTCAAATAATGAGGACTAAACTTGACACGTTCATCACTAGGCTTTTACTAATGCATTATTCCTCATTCATAATATCTCTCATTTCTAACCATGATGAATTAGATATTTGGAGCAATGAAACCGTCTATAGATTCTACATATTATAGAGTTAACATATTGAGATACAGATGTAGGACCTTAATTTGATCACTCCTTTGTTGCTGAGAATTTTCAGATGAGCTTTGTGATTTACGTAAGTTCACTGAAAACCCACACTAACACATGGTTATATTGACAATATTGTACTTTTCATGTAGCCTACTTTTGGCCAGCTAATAGCCTAACCACCGATCGGGCAATATAATGGACTAAATGTTCAAATCCTGTTGCTGCAGGATTATTTGGCTGTGACAATACAGATCAAATTAAGATCATACATCTGTCTTACACCGATGGAATATAATGGTGGTTTCAATCCTCAATGTACTATCCTTACTCTAAAGTCTTGCTGTTATCAATATCAGTGGTTTGGTAGTTTGCCCAACTTCACATGTGATTATAACTAGTAGCCCATGATGTGATTCTATCATGGCTTGAAAAGTATATTTTTGTAGACTATGGCTGTGTTCACACATTCTGATATTCGATCCACTATTTGTTCTTTTGGCCAATCACATCAGATCTTTTCACATCAGATATTTTTCAGAGTTGATCTGATTGGTCAAAAGATCAGTTAGTGGAGAAATGATCAGAGTTGGGTTGGCCGTCTAAATGCCGCCAATGTGTCTCATTGTCTGTTTGTCTCTGTCCCTGTGTAGCTGGAGTACCCTTCCTGATTACAGCAGAGCTGTTTAAACAGTCCCATCGTCCGGCTGCCTACACCGTGGCTGGATGCCTCAACTGGCTGTCCAACTTCACCATCGGCTTTGTCTTCCCCTTCCTACAGGTCAGAACTACTGGCCTACAATTACTCCTGTACACACGTTTTACCCCGGTATATGTTGGCATTTTAGTCGTGCCTTTTTCACGCCAGCTCTCGATCCAGCTCCCTATTCCCTCGAACTCATCTGTAGTAGTAAAGCAGTAGTATAGTAGCAGTATAGTATTAGTATAGTGATAGTATACTAGTAGCATATTGGTAGTATATCAGTAGTATAGTAACTATATATCAGTAGTATAGTAGCAGTATAGCAGTAGTATATTAGCAAATAGTAGCAAATGTTTTAATGAAATAAGTGCCATCGTCTGAAGATCCAATTCGCATGGTGTTCTGTTACTGTTACTGTTCCCTCTGATAATCAATTCATTCAGCAAACAACTCTTTCCCCACCCCCAGATGTCGGCAGGGGCCTACTGCTACCTGGTGTTCTTTGGCGTGTGCATGGCAGTGGCGGCCTACGTCTTCTTCATCGTCCCCGAGACCAAGAACAAGACATTTGTGGAGATCAGCCAGCTGTTCGCGGCCAGGAACGGCATGCTGGAGGAGGAGAGCAGCGAGCTGGGCGTCGCTAAAAACCTCAAACTAGCCAAGATGAACGGCTATGGTGCCGTCGACCTGGAGTACGAAGTGATGGAGAAGAAGAAGTAGAGAAGGGGAAAGGGAGAGAGAGAGCGATAGAGACGTGGGTAGTCTAAAAGTGTCTCTTCATCTGTACTGATCTGAAAACACCCCACTGGGCACAGACGTCAGTTAAACGTCTAGTTTTGATTTCCATTTGGTTGAGTTGTCAACTAACGTGAAGTCAATGTGAAATCAACATAAAATGTCACCATGATATTGGCTTTGGGTTAAAAGTTAGTTTAAAAAAAAATGCCAAAATGCCCTTTTTGCAAATCCAATTCGTTTCCCACGTTGATTCAACGTCATCACACTGAATTGATTTGTTGTAATGACGTGGAAACAACGTTGATCCAACCAGTTTTGGCCCAGTGGGACAGAATAGGTGAAAGCAATGTGGTGGAATTGGTGGACTTTGCTTTTCCCTGCCCAGTTAATGCAGACCAAGAAAAACCATCTATTTCGATTCGTTGTTCAGTATTTCATTTCGTTCTTCTTCTGAATCTGTGTTCATGGTGTACAGACACCTGTGTCAGTCTACCACCACAAACCCCCTTATGGAAGACCTCTAGGATAGTGTGTGAGATGTGTGGTGGTGTTTAACATGTTCTCAATGGTGTCGAAGTTTAATTATGTCCATATCTATGTAAATGAAAAACATTTTTGACGGAAATCTATCTCCATACCGTTCCAAAATGTAACATTTAATGTTACCAGTTGTACAGTAACCTACATTGACTCTATGTACTGTTTGGAAGTCAGCACGTCTATAACCATTAGGTTCCACTCTCTCAGTTATATGTGCCTCTCTTTCTGTGAATCACGCTGAAAGTCTTCTTCTCTCAATCTGTCTGAAAACCTTTCCTACAGTATAGAGGGAATGTATTTATTTATTGACACAGCAACAGTATCATGATATGAATGCAGTATCTGACGTTTACCATTTTCCCGATCACTGGTTTTGACAGAAAATGAGGTCAGTCCACATCATGTGAATGGTATAGTTTTAGAAACACTATCAGGTGTTATAATGCCTTAACAACATATTCATAGCACATTATAAGGTGCTATGATCCTTTATAAGGCTTCATAAGAAGGTGCTCCAAGTGTTACAGTGTCTGTGATCATGTTTACCTTGCTTAGCTGAAGAGAGAACCAATAACTTGAGTTTGCTTGTTTATGTATTTTTTCTTCTCTCTTTTGCGTAAGAGAGTTTGTAAATGTGGCTACTGTAGTAGTCATTCCATATTCCGAGACAGGATAAGTTATATATTGTACGTTATATTGTACATGTTAAACAGATATGCACAAGAAAGTGTGTAGGAGGATATATACATTATACACTGAGTGTACAAAACATTAGGAACACCTTCCTAATATTGAGTTACACCCTCTTTTGCCATCAGAACAGCCTCAATTCGTAGGGGCATGGACTCCACAAGGTGTCGAAAGCGTTCCACATGGATGCTGGCCCATGTTGATCTAATGCTTCCCGCAGTTGTGTCAAGTTGTCTGGATGTCCTTTGGGTGGTGGACCATTGTTGATACACACAAGAAACTGTTGAGTGTTTAAAAACCCCAGCAGCGTTGCAGTTCTTGACACACTCAAACCGGTGCGCCTGACACCTACTACCACCTACTACTATTCACCAGGTCAGTCGATGTCATGGAAAGAGCAGGTGTCCTTAATGTTTTGTACACTCAGTGTATATCGTACGTTAAATTGTACCTAGAATAATAGTGAAGACATCAAAACTGTGAAATAACACATATGAAATCATGTAGTAACCAAAAAAGTATTACACACCCTTTGCCTTGATGACAGCTTTGCACACTCTTGGCATTCTCTCAACCAGCTTCATGTGGTAGTCACCTGGAATGCATTTAATTTAACAGGTGTCCCTTGTTAAAAGTTAATTTGTGGAATATAGGGGTGTCCAAACTTTTAACTGGTACTGTATATATTTATACAGCGCCTTGCGAAAGTTTTCAACCCCTTGGCATTTTTTCCTATTTTGTTGCATTACAACCTGTAATTTAAATGGTTTTTATTTGGATTTCATGGAATTGACATACACAAAATAGTCAAAATTGGTGAAGTGAAATGAAAAAAATAACTTATTTCAAAAATCAAAAATACATTTTAAAAACAGAAAAGTGGTGCATGCATATGTATTCACCCCCTTTGCTATGAAGCCCCTAAATAAGATCTGGTGCAACCAATGACCTTCAGAAGTCACATAATTACTTAAACAAAGTTCACCTGTGTGCAATCTAAGTGTCACATGACCTGTCACATGATCTCAGTATATATACACCTGTTCTGAAAGGCCCCAGAGTCTGCAACACCACCAAGCAAGCTGTAATGATTTTCCTCCTCTTCAGACGAGGAGTATGAAGGATCGGACCAATACGCAGCGTGGTAAGTGTCCATGATAGTTTAATAAAACTGAACACGACAAAATACAAAAATAACAAAGTGAATGATAACGAAAACTGAAACAGTCCTGAAATGTGAAAGAAACACTAACACAGGAAACAATAACACACAATGGGAAACAGGCTACCTAAATATGGCTCCCAATCAGAGACAACGATAAACAGCTGCCTCTGATTGGGAACCACACCAGGCCAAACACATAGAAAAACAACAACCTAGAAAAAAGAACCTAGACTGCCCACCCTAACTCACGCCCTGACCAAACTAAAATAGAGACACAAAAACGGAACTAAGGTCAGGACGTGACACAAGCAGCACTATGTAAACCAAGGAGCTCTCCAAACAGGTCAGGGACAAAGTTGTGGAGAAGTACAGATCAGGGTTGGGTTCTAAAAAAATATCTGAAACTTTGGACATCCCACAGAGCACCATTAAATCCATTATTAAAAAATTGAAAGAATTATGGCACCACAACAAACCTGCCAAGAGAGGGCCGCCCACAAAAACTCACAGACCAGGCAAGGAGGGCATTAATCAGAGAGGCAACAAAGAGACCAAAGATAACCCTGAAGGAGCTGCAAAGCTCCACAGCGGAGATTGGAGTATCTGTCCATAGGACCACTTTAAGCCGTACAGTCCACAGAGCTGGGCTTTACGGAAGAATGACCAGAAAAAAGCCATTGCTTAAAGACAAAAATATGCAAACACTTTTGGTGTTTGTCAAAAGGGATGTGTGAGACTCCCCAAACATATGGAAGAAGGTACTCTGGTCAGATGAGACTAAAATTTAGCTTTTTGGCTGTCTAGGAAAACGCTGTCTGGCGCAAGCCCAACATCTCTCATCACCCCGAGAACACCATCCCTACATTGAAGCATGGTGGTGGCAGCCTCATGCTGTGGGGATGTTTTTCATCAGCAGGGAATGGGAAACTGGTCAGAATTGAAGGAATGATGGATGGCGCTAAATACAGGGAACTTCTTGAGGGAAACCTGTTTTCAATCTTCCAGAGATTTGAGAGTGGGACGGAGGTTCTCCTTCCAGCAGGACAATGACTCTAAGCATACTGCTAAAGCAACACTCGAGTGGTTTAACGGGAAAACATTTACATGTCTTGGAATGGCCTAGTCAAAGCCCAGACCTCAATCTAATTGAGAATCTGTAGTATGACTTAAACATTGCTGTACACCAGCGGAACCCATCCAACTTGAAAGAGCTGGAGCAGTTTTGCCTTGAAGAGTGGGCACAAATCCCAGTGGCTAGATGTGCCAAGCTTATAGAGACATATCCCTAGACTTGCAGCTGTAATTGCTGAAAAAGGTGGCTCTACAAAGTATTGACTTTGGGGGGGTGATTAGTTATGCACGCTCAAGTTATTGTTTCACAAAAAAAAAAAATGTGCATCTTCAAAGTGGTAGGCATGTTGTGTAAATCAAATCATACAACCCCCTCCCAAAATCTATTTTAATTTCAAGTTGTAAGGTAACAAAATAGGAAAAATGCCAAGGTGGGTGAATACTTTCGCAAGCCACTGTACATACGCTCCGAGTATCAAAGTAACTATAGATTTGTTTAGAATCATTGTATTCACATTTGGAATATTTGAATGTGTCTTTAACTATTGCTGCAACATCTATTGTAGAGGGTTGACTAAAAAGTACTTTGTCTTTTTATATTCAAATGTATGTAAATGATATGAATAAATATGCTTTAACATGTTTCCTGTCTTTGGTTATGGTGCATCATGGTGTTATCATACTTTTCAGCCCTGACAAGTCACAATATACATCATATTTTACGTTTGGGTAGTCAATCAGGCAAGATCAGACACAACCTTCATCATGACTAGGGCAGTGTCCCAAACGCCACCCGATTCCCTATGTAGCGCACTACTTTTGAACAGGGCCCACTCCACTGCTCTAGACTACATATTCAATAGTGGTTTCTCTGTTAAACTTCCATCAACTACACTTCTAATCTGGTAGGCTACAACCATTTGAGGTGTTGTGTGCACAAATTCTTAGCTGTTACCCCAAAAAAGTGTCGGGAGAACGCTTTGTTGTTGTCCCAGATTCCCAGATTGCCCCATTAAATCATATCTTATGGTAAGGTGAACTTCTCCCTCCTGTAAACATCTTCAGAGAACTACCTCAAACGTTATATTCAGCCACGCACAGGCCTGTTTTCTACAGCCATTTTCAAGCAAAGGTCTGGTGACAGTTCACCGTGAGGTATTGTCACGCCGCCTGGTGTAATGGTGCGTTATGGTAGATCAGATGATGGGAAATGAAACGATGCTGCTCCCTGTCTCTTTAACCCCCAGGCTGCTGCTTCCATCTGCACACACGGCCCCTGCAGACGGGCCGGGGAACCACCGACTGGGGCCGCAATGGAGACGTGCTGTCAAGCGACTGACTGAGTCTCTCAACAGAGAGAAATAGAGAAGTAGTCGACGAAATGCCACATCTGCTTCGTCTGGGATTTGAAAGTGAAACTCAATCTCATGGTTTTCAGAATGTGTTGTTTTGAATTGGAGGTGGTCCAAGGTCAGAGGTGAGAGCAAGGTCATTGGTGATGTTAAAATATAGAGTGATGGTAGTTTTGTTGCTGGCTGGAGGTAAAGTAATTGATTGTGTTTACACAACGTTATTGTCATTTAAGAGGACTTTTGTCATGGAGAGAAAAATATATACTGTAAAAAATTATGCACAGCTGAATTAACGCTTGCTTCTAGAACACTGCGTCTAATTCCTAGCCCTGCCCTACTCGCTCTCCTCAGCCTCGTCCCTATTGGCTGTTACTGGCCACCAGCCCAGCCCACCTGCCCCCACCACACTCCCCGGCGCTCCCCTTAATGTGACTGGTCCGTGGAATGATGGATCACCCCTTGTCACTTCCCCCTTCTCATCCAATCAAGCACCAGCCCGTGGAAATTGATTGTTCTAATTTGCTCTCATTATTATGATGATATTAAGCACAATATACAGACACAGCTCACTGTCAGATCTGTCCAGGGCTGTCATTAGTTACAGAGGCTGCTGGGAAGGCGTCTCGGAGGGGCTTTTTTCAGAGAGCGGTGGTGGAGAGTGAGTGGAGGGAAACAGGGTGGATTTGAAGGAAAGTGTTCTTAATAAGATTTGCTATGCACACACACACACACACACACACACACACACACACCACACACACACGCACACGCACACGCACACACACGCCAGCACTCACGCAGACATGCACTAGAATGCGAACACACACACCCCCCTTTCAGAGGTGATGTAGCATCTAATTATGTTCAGTTGAGTGCTTCTCCGAAGAGAGAAGAGGATATGATTAAGTCCTATCATGTCAAGAACAAGGTGTTCACACACTGCCACATCTGAGGGAAATGGGAAGTGGTCTAGTCTCCGAATGCAGAATCAGTTTACATGTCTGTACACTTGTGTAACAGTTTAACTTTAGTACGTCCCCTCGCCCCGACCCGGGCGCGAACCAGGGACCCTCTGCACACATCAACAACAGTCACCCACGAAGCATCGTTACCCATCGCCCCACAAAGGCCGCGGCCCTTGCAGAGCAAGGGGAACCACTACTTCAAGGTCTCAAAGCGAGTGACGTAACCGATTGAAATGCTATTAGCGCGCACCACCGCTAACTAGCTAGCCATTTCACATCCGTTACACTTGCACTTAGGTACATAGCAGCCTACAGTATGTCTCTTTACGTTTACAAGTGGGATATGTTGTCTGTCTCTAAACAGACTGTTTTTCCTCCCAACAGGACAGGGTGATGTAGCTACAGAGCTAACACATCATTATCCTATCTACCCCTCCTGCTCACTCCATTCTGACCAGTTGATTGGACATTTGGTCACTTTGCTTCCTCTCAAACCTTGCAATGTACATTAGGCATATAGCTAGTTGTCTATGACATATTAGACCCTCACGCACTTCTACAGATGCACCACTGAGGGCATCCTGCCGGGCTGTATCACCGCCTGGTAAGGAAACTGCACCTTCTGCAACTGCAGAGCTCTCCAGAGGGTGGTGCGGTCAGCCCAACGCATCACCGGGGCACACTACCTGCCCTCCAGGACATCTACAGGACCTGGTGTCACAAGAAGGCCAAGAAGATCATCTAGGACCTCAGCCATCCGAGCCACGGCCTGTTCACCCCGCTACCATCTAGAAGGTGGAGACAGTACAGGTGCATTAAAGCTGGGACCGACACACTGAAAAACAGCTTCTATCTCCAGGCCATTAGACTGTTAAAGTCACCACTAGCCTTAGTCACTGTTCTACCCGGCACCACCTGGCACTCTACCCTGCATCTTAGAGACTGCTGCCCTATGTACAGTGCCTTCGGAAAGTATTCAGACCCCTTGACTTTTTCCACTTTTTTTTTTACGTTACAGCCTTATTCTAAAATGTATTAAGTAAATAAAAATCCTCCGCAATCTACACACAATATCCCATAATGAAAAAGCGAAAACAGGTTTTTAGTTTTTTGCAAATGTATAAAAATGTAAAAACAGACCCTTTGCTATTAGACTCGAAAATGAGCTCAGGTGCATCCTGTGCCGTTGCGCATCCTTGAAATGTTTTTACAACTTGATTGGAGTCCAACTGCAGTAAATTAAATTGATTGGACATGATTTGGAAAGGCACACACCTGTCTATAGAAGGTAGAGCTCCGAGACAGGATTGTGTCGAGGCACAGATCTGGGGAAGGGTTCCAAAACATGTCTGCAGCATTGAAGGTTCCCAAGAACACAGTGGCCTCCATCAATCTTAAATGGAAGAAGTTTGGAACCACCAAGACTCTTCCTAGAGCTGGCTGCCCGGCCAAACTGAGCAATTGGGGGACAAGGGCCTTGGTCAGGGAGGTGACCAAGAACCCGATGGTCACTCTGACAGAGCTCTAGAGTTCCTCTGTGGAGATGGGAGAACCTTCCAGAAATGCAACCATCTCTGCAGCACTCCACAAATCAGGCCTTTATAGTAGAGCGGCCAGACGGAAGCCACTCCTCAGTAAAAGGCACATGACAGCCCGCTTGGAGTTTGCCAAAAGGCACCTAAAGACTCAGACCATGAGAAACAATATTATCTGGTCTGATGAACACAAGATTGAGCTCTTTGGCCTGAATGCCAAGCGTCAAGTCTGGAGGAAACCTGGCACCATCCCTACGGTGAAGCATGATGGTGGCAGCATCATGCTGTGAGGATGCTTTTCAGCGGTAGGGACTGAGAGACTAGTCAGGGTTGAGGGAAAGATGAACGGAGAAAAGTACAGAGAGATCCTTGATGAAAACCTGCTCCAGAGCTCACAGGACTTCAGACTGGGGCGAAGGTTCACCTTCCAACAGGACAACAACCCTAAGTACACAGCCAAGACAACACAGGATTGGCTTCGGGACAAGTCTCTGAATGTCCTTGAGTGGCCCAGCCAGAGCCTGGACTTGAACCCTATCTAACATCTCTGGAGAGACCTGAAAATAGCTGTGTAGCAATGCTCCCCATCCAACCTGACAGAGCTTGAGAGGGTCTGCAGAGAAGAATGGGAGAAACTCCCCAAATACAGGTGGGCCAAGCTTGTAGCGTCATACCCAAGAAGACTCGAGACCGTAATCGCTGTCAAAGGTGCTTCAACAAAGTACTGAGTAAAGGGTCTGAATACTTGATATTTCAGTTTTTATTTTGTATAAATTAGCAAAAATTGATAAAGTCCTGTTTTTGCATTGTCATTATAGGGTATTGTGTGCAGATTGATGAGGGGAAAAAAAGATTTAATCAATTTTAGAATATATCTGTAACCTAACAAAATGTGGAAAAGTCAAGGGGTCTTCTTTACGAAGGCATGGTACATAGAGTAATTGAACACTGGTCACTTGAATAATGTTTACATAATGTTTTACTCACTTTATATGTATATACGTTATTCTAGTCATGGCTCTGTCCTATATAACTACTGATGTAGCCACCTTTTCTGATCATACACTGTCCATTCAGTCTATACATACCATTGTATACATTATATATATGCACGTTATATATTTATATTCTCTGATATTGCTCATTGTGTTATTTCTGAATTTCTTAATTGTTCTGGATTATGTGTGTATTTTGTTTATTATTGCTAGGTATTACTGAACTGTTGGAGCGAGGAACACAAGCCCCTCGCTTCACCCGCGATGACATCGGCAAATCTGTGAACGCAACCAATAAACATTGTTTTGATTTGATTACCCATATATTATGCACATATCCACCAATTTTCACAGCAGGCCCATGGTGGAATTAACATGCAGAAATCATGCATTTTGCTTCTACAACTGTTCTCATAATTAACACAGGGGGTGTTCCCACGATGAGCTGGTCAACCTGCTGTTACAACCCAATAATCAGCCTATTAGTCCCTGTGCTATAGTCATCATGCAGCATGGCATCAATGAGACTCATTCTCCAAAAGACCAATGGAAAAACCCTGCATGAAAATGTACTGATCCTGCTATTGCTGCTCGTACATTACACCCTCCTGTTGTATCATCCTGCTCTTGTGTGTGTGTTTTCATTCTCTATTCCTGTGCTCGTTATCCGCTCCTATCCCCAGCCACGCTATTACCAACCAGACAGACCCACCATATTGGCTAGCTGCCAGACCAACACACAGTGTCTAACAAATCGCTTATCTGCTATATAATTGGATTACAAGAGCGCAGTGCTCCCATTGGTGAGATTAGGCGGCGCCGGGCAACGGGAGCGTTTTGATTCGTCGCCTCCCTAACGACCCGGGGAAGCCAGCTGTTTGATTGGATGAAAGCGGGATTGGGGCTTGATGCTTATTGGTCCGTGACAATGTAATAAGGAAGTCTGCCAAGTGTACTGTCTAGTAGGCTTTTAACTGTCTTTTCTGGTATGCATGTGATTAATGATGCTACCTATTTCAACATGCACACACACGTACACACGCACACACACACACACACTTCATCCACTGGACTCGTGGAAGCTGAACTATCCAACTGAAAAGAGATTTGGACAGAGGTTTGTATTAATAAAGCTTGGTTTAAAGGGTAGTTACAAACCAGCCATTGTTGCTGGTGCAGAGGTAGTGTTGGAGTGTTTGTTTAGGTAGCCACACTTAGCATTTGTTTAGATTTGACTATTGTAACGGCGGTACTGCTGACGATGGTGAACGTTCTAGTCCAAAATACATTGTTTGGGGTAGATAAAGCTATGTGCTGGAGCCCTCAACTTGGTTAGAACTGTATACCGAGACATAATTCAGGGTATTGCATGTCACAAGATTTGGAGAGTGTAACGGTGTTCCTCCTCCTCTTCATACGAAGAGGAGGAGTAGTGATTCGACCAAAATGCAGCGGGTTTTGAATACATAATGATTTATTAAATCAATCGACGAGACACGAAAACAAACACTGGGAAGGATTACCTAATAACAAAAAACGAATGTAGACTGACCTACACCAGGAGTACTTACATAAAACACGAAGCACGTAGGAACAGGTACAGACTATAACAAACGAACGAACAAACGCTACAGTCCCGTGTGGTACGCAGACACAGACACGGAAGACAATCACCCACAAACAAACAGTGAGAACAACCTACCTTAATATGACTCTCAATTAGAGGAAAACGCAAAACACCTGCCTCTAATTAAGAGCCATACCAGGCAACCCAAAACCAACATAGAAACAGCAAACATAGACTGCCCACCCAAAACTCACGCCCTGACCATCACACACATACAAAACAACAGAAAACAGGTCAGGAACTTGACAGAACCCCCTACTCAAGGTGCGAATGCCGGGCGCACCAGCACAAAGTCCAGGGGAGGGTCTGGGTGGGCATCTGACCACGGTGGTGGCTCAGGCTCCGGACGCTGTCCCCACACCACCATAGTCACTCCCCGCTTCTGTATCCCCCTCCCAATGACCACCCTCCAACTAAAACCACCTAAATGAAGGGGCAGCACCGGGATAAGGGCCAGCACCGGGATAAGGGGCAGCACCGGGCTGAGGGACTCTGGCAGGTCCGGGCTGAGGGACTCTGGCAGGTCCGGGCTGAGGGACTCTGGCAGGTCCGGGCTGAGGGACTCTGGCAGGTCCGGGCTGAGGGACTCTGGCAGGTCCGGGCTGAGGGACTCTGGCAGGTCCTGGCTGAGGGACTCTGGCAGGTCCTGGCTGAGGGACTCTGGCAGGTCCTGGCTGAGGGACTCTGGCAGGTCCTGGCTGAGGGACTCTGGCTGATCCGGTCTGGCGGAAGGCTCTGGCTGATCCGGTCTGGCGGAAGGCTCTGGCTGATCCGGTCTGGCGGAAGGCTCTGGCTGATCCGGTCTGGCGGAAGGCTCTGGCTGATCCGGTCTGGCGGAAGGCTCTGGCTGATCCGGTCTGGCGGAAGGCTCTGGCTGATCCGGTCTGGCGGAAGGCTCTGGCTGATCCGGTCTGGCGGAAGGCTCTGGCTGATCCGGTCTGGCGGAAGGCTCTGTAGGCTCTTGGCAGACGGGCGGCTTTGCAGGCTCATGGCAGACGGGCAGCTTTGCAGGCACATGGCAGACGGGCAGTTCAGGCGCCGTTGGGCAGACGGGCAGTTCAGGCGCCGCTGGGCAGACGGGCAGTTCAGGCGCCGCTGGGCAGACGGGCAGTTCAGGCGCCGCTGGGCAGACGGGCAGTTCAGGCGCCGCTGGGCAGACGGGCAGTTCAGGCGCCGCTGGGCAGACGGGCAGTTCAGGCGCCGCTGGGCAGACGGGCAGTTCAGGCGCCGCTGGGCAGACGGGCAGTTCAGGCGCCGCTGGGCAGACGGGCAGTTCAGGCGCCGCTGGGCAGACGGGCAGTTCTGTAGGGAGGAGACGGAGAGACAGCCTGGTGCGCGGTACCGGAACTGGAGGCACTGGGCTGGAGACACGCACCATAGGGAGAGTGCGTGGAGGATGAACAGGGCTCTGGAGATGCACTGGAAGCCTGGTGTCGGCACTGGTGGTACTAGGCTGGGGCGGGAAGGTGGCGCCGGATATACCGGACCGTGAAGGAGGACACGTGCTCTTGAGCACCGAGCCTCCCCAACCTTACCAGGTTGAATGGTCCCCGTAGCCCTGCCAGTGCGGCGAGGTGGAATAGCCCGCACTGGGCTATGCAGGCGAACCGGGGACACCACCTGTAAGGCTGGTGCCATGTACGCCGGCCCGAGGAGACGTACTGGAGACCAGATACGTTGGGCCGGCTTCATGGCACTCGGCTCGATGCCCAACCTAGCCCTCCCAGTGCGGCAAGGTGGAATAGCCCGCACTGGGCTAAGCACGCGTACTGGGGACACCGTGCGCTTTACCGCATAACACGGTGTCTGACCAGTACGACGCCCTCTTACTCCACGGCAAGCCCGGGGAGTTGGCTCAGGTATCCAACCCGGCTTCGCCACACTCCCCTTTAGCCCCCCCCCCCCCCCAAGAAATTTTTGGGTGTTACTCACGGGCCTCCAGCCTTGCTTCCGTGCTGCCTCCTCATAACGTCGCCTCTCCGCTTTCGCTGCCTCCAGCTCCGCTTTGGGGCGGCGACACTCCACTGGCTCTGCCCAGGGTCCTTTACCGTCCAGGATCTCTTCCCATGTCCAATCCTCCTTTTCCCACTGCTGCTGTCGTGGCTGTCCGTTAACCCGCTGCTTGATCTGGGTTTGGTGGGTGATTCTGTAACGGTGTTCCTCCTCCTCTTCATACGAAGAGGAGGAGTAGTGATTCGACCAAAATGCAGCGGGTTTTGAATACATAATGATTTATTAAATCAATCGACGAGACACGAAAACAAACACTGGGAAGGATTACCTAATAACAAAAAACGAATGTAGACTGACCTACACCAGGAGTACTTACATAAAACACGAAGCACGTAGGAACAGGTACAGACTATAACAAACGAACGAACAAACGCTACAGTCCCGTGTGGTACGCAGACGCAGACACAGACACGGAAGACAATCACCCACAAACAAACAGTGAGAACAACCTACCTTAATATGACTCTCAATTAGAGGAAAACGCAAAACACCTGCCTCTAATTAAGAGCCATACCAGGCAACCCAAAACCAACATAGAAACAGCAAACATAGACTGCCCACCCAAAACTCACGCCCTGACCATCACACACATACAAAACAACAGAAAACAGGTCAGGAACGTGACAGAGAGTTCCTGTTTTAGTGTTAATAGTATCCATGGTATGTATGGCTTTTAATTTCCCTCCATGAGAATTGTCCTGGTGGCCTGACTTCAGCTAATCTGAGCAGCTGCATCACAGCTATATGCAGCATTTATTTCAGAAGTGTGTGTGTCTATGCTTTTGCACGTGCACTCAAGCACCTATAATCTGACCTTCCTCACACTGACCTCCAACCTCTTGACCAATAGAGGGTCCAGCCCTTACGGTACTTTATCTTAACCAGTCCTACCTCTGGCCAGACCACTGGCTAGTGTGGAGTGACCAGGGGGACCATGCAGGGCCAAGCTGCTGGAAAGCTGGCTGGCAGCTGCTGATGTCCCGTGGAGGAGCACTCTTTCCATCATGGTGCTGACACCTTTACTGTCCCCTGGCTCTGTTCAGGAGGAGGAACAGGAGGACCCCCACCACTATCCACACAGGGGCAAACAGAGTTAGGGCCAACGCACGTGCACCCATTCACATCCGCTCCCTCTTTTTCGCCCTTTTTGTCTCTCTCACACACACACACACACACACACACACACACACACACACACACACACACACACACACACACACACACACACACACACACACACACACACACACACACACACACACACACACACACACCCCACCTCAACAACCACCCCCCCTCCCCCAAACCCACACACACTTTCATTATAGACCAGCACTTTGTAATGTAGTCTGCCCTATCCCTGCAGGTGATCTGACCCTCACTGTCCCCACTCTGAAGGGAGAAGGACAATCCAGTCAGACCAGATGGCACTAGTGTCTGAATAGCCATTACAACAGACTGGGTTAATGTGTAGCTTTAACCATTGTCTTCCCAGCACACAGTGGGAGGGACGGTAGCTGTAGAGGTAGCAGTGTGTGTGGGTGTGTGGGTGTGTTTGTTTAGCAGATGAAGTCAGTGTGTAGTCTTCGAGTAGTTCATAAAACCAAGTTGAAAAACCCACCTGATTCATCAGTGTCTCATTTGGGCGAGGAAAGAAAGCGGACAAAGCGCACGTGAGGGGCTGGGGCCCCGATGGTGCGTGGTACCTCTGTGTTTTGGGGATGTGGAGGTGAGGCAACCACTCTGAACATAAACTACTGGGCTTGGATTTATCACAAAATTAATCATCCTAATTAAGTTATATGATTTAATTGAGTAGAATTGAAATATACAGAGATAGCTACAGCCACACATTAGCTGAGGATGAAACAAATAAACATTATGAAACAGCAACAAACATCCAAACTATTATCGTTCTCAGTCCCCACTTTGAAATGAAAGAGAGAAATCATCAAAGACCTGTCCTTTTCTATCCCAGTCAACACTCACACCATTCACACTGACTCACAACAAGGCACTTCAACAACAAACACCCACAATGGCCAAACACTCTCTTTATTTCTCCCCCCGCCCCTTCCTCCCTTTCCCACACACCCTCCATCCCCTTCATCCTCGCTATCACTTTCCCAAAGAGAAGAGGGTCATTTTCTATGCAAATGGGGGCTTGCTGTCATTGTGGGGGCCTCGTTACTCTGAGCTGTGTGGCCCGGCTCCTTTGACAAACCCCTGTCTGATGGATGGGCCCCTGACAGCTCCAATGTGGGCCAAGCCTTTTCACAGATTGACATCATCATTAAGGAGGGAGACCGAGACCGGCCAAGAGAGAGAGAGAGGCCTGAATCGCTGCAGATTTATACCCTTTAACAAGAGAAGAAACGCCTCCTTTTCACTCCTCCCCTCCACTGATCTCTCTCTTTGACTCTCTCTTTCGGTCTCGTTGTCTCTGTCGTTTGCTCTCTCTCTCTCTTTATCTCTTACTCTCCCTCTTTGTCTCAGTGTGTGTCTCTCTCTCTCACCCTCTCCCTCTCTCTCCTGCTCTTTCTCTCCTGCTCTTTCTCTCCCTCTCTCTTCCATCCATAGAACAGCTGAGCTTTCCCTTCTTCTCTTCTGTGCCCGCACCGAGGCAGACTGACAGCCAGCCAAATAGGCACACAGGGCCCTCACCCATTGACTGCCCGTGTCCGGCTCGTATCCGTCGTGACAGGCTGAAGTTAATTGGTATGGGCTTTAAGCAAATTTCTAGCAGCAGCCCCAGTCGCCGCGCTGGGTGCCGGGTGATGGGTGAGCTGCTGTCATATGGCGCCTATTGACTCACTGGGGGACTGAGGGGAGGAAGCAGATGATCTCCCAGAATGCACACTGTCACCCCTCACAGGGGGAAGCGCTAGTGTTGGAAAGCGCTGTCGCGTCATCCCTCCGTCTGCAGCTTCGGATAGAAAAGAGCAGACTCCATCCTCCCAAGACCAAGGAACTACTACTACTACTACTACTACTACTACTACTACTCCATCCCTCCATCTCTCCATCCCCCCCTCCCTCTATTCTCTTACGAGATGTGTGGCTTATTGGATTCACTATTTGGTCATGTAGCAATTTTCAAACAGTTGTTTATTCATATTAATCTATTGAGTTGTACCAGAGGCTGGCTTTTCCTGTTTCTATCTGCTAAGTCCATTTTGAGTTCATTTGAAAATAGAAAAATCGTTATCTAATGCTATTGCCTCGGCTTGGCCTGGAGGAAGAGAAAGAGAATAAAACAGACTGGAGAGATGCTGCTAGGATAGAACAAATTAAATAACGGAGACAGCAAGAAAGAGAGAGGCAGAGTCAGAGAGAGAGAGAGAGAGAGAGAGAGAGAGAGAGAGAGAGAGAGAGAGAGAGAGAGAGAGAGAGAGAGAGAGAGAGAGAGAGAGAGAGAGAGAGAGAGAGAGAGAGAGACAGAGAGAGAGAGAGAGAGAGAGAATGAGTGAGATTGAGAGAGAGAGAGAGAGAGAGAGAGAGAATGAGTGAGATTGAGAGAGGGAGAGAGAGAGAGAGAGAATGAGTGAGATTGAGAGAGAGAGAGAGAGAGAGAGAGAATGAGTGAGATTGAGAGAGAGAGGGAAAGCGAGTGAGAGAGAGAGAGAGAAAGAGGGAGTGTGAGAGAGAGAGAGAGAGAGGTGGAGAGCAGAGCAGACAGCTGCAGATGAGCAAATAAACCATTCAATATTTATGACCGAAATTAAAACTAGATAAAGATGTCACATATTAAACTACTCTCCCCTCTCCTCCTCCTTCTTCCATCCCCTCCTCCTAGGCCCCTGGCCTCTAGCTCTCTCTAGTCACACAACTCCTCAGTGAGGGGAAGAGAGAGAAAGAGAGAGAGAGAGCATTATTCCTTCCTCCACCCCAATGTCTTCTTCATAGACAGTAATGAATTCAATAGCAGTGACCCGGAAAATGGAGTTTAGAGGGAGAAAAAAAAGCAATCTTGTGTTGTGGCGGAGCATTATCACTTTACCTCCCTTCCACCCCTCGCTCCTCCCTCCTCGCTCCTCCCTCCTCTCTCCTCCCTCCTTCTTTTGCAGATCGTACAGCAGGAGGTGTGTGTGTGTGCGTGCACGTGCATTCGCGCGCATGTGCGTGTGAGGACTGAGGTCTCAATCAAGGCAGAATGGGCGGCAGGGTTACAGGCAGGCCCATTGTAGCGTTAATTAAACACTTCAGGTTTAACACCCCGTCCTGTCATTAACCCAAACACTGCCTCATCACTCATCTATCTCATCCCTCCGTGCCTCCATCCCGCCATCCCTCCCTCCACCACTGCTGCACTGAACTGCTGCTGTCAGTCACACTTCAGCTGGGTAGCTGGCGGGAGAGAGGAAGAGAACATGGGAGAGAGAGCGACAGAGAGACAGAAAGAGAGAACGGGAGAGAGGGAGAGAACGGGAGAGAGGGAGAGAACAGGAGAGAGGGAGAGAACAGGAGAGAGAGAGAGAGAGAGAGAGAGAGAGAGAGAGAGAGAGAGAGAGAGAGAGAGAGAGAGAGAGAGAGAGAGAGAGAGAGAGAGAGAGAGAGAGAGAGAGAGAGAGAGAGAGAGAGAGAGAGAGAGAGAGAGAGAGAGAGAGAGAGAGAGAGAGAGAGAGAGAGAGAGAGAGAGAGAGAGAGAGAGAGAGAGAGAGAGAGAGAGAGAGAGAGAGAGAGAGAGATAGAAAGAAAGAGAGAGAGCAGGTTTTTCAGCATCAGTTCTTGGGCGAATTGTAGCATTAAATGATGAGCATTCTAATGAAACTCTATTGTAACCTAATTGAACATTGTTGGCTGTACTCTTCTCTCACTATTTATGCCAAGTGTGTACTATTGAGAAATGTAATTGGTTATAGGCTTTGTAATAGGGGTCAGTCTCTGGCCTGGGAGAAATAGATACCCTGGTTGTGCAATGGAGCCTCACACCACTAGATAGCAGTAGCCTGCACACAATAGAAGCCCCAGAGTCCAGTCAACCTGCTCTGTTTTCTACAGTGTCTGCAATGCAATACAATGAGGACAGTCAACTGACTGATGAGAAGGTAGACTAGTCTGAACATGTTTTGTAATTGAACCGAACTTCTAAAGGCATCATTATGTGAAATACTTAAAAAATAAAAATAATACTTTACCAAGTTTGAAGTTTATTTTTCCATGTGTAATGAACACATTGGAAGTCTTACTCACCTCTGCATTTTAACGGAAATGTTTGAAAACAGAAGATGCTAGGGGGAATGACCTGTTTTTAGAGGTGTTTTGTATGGATGGGGATTAGGGACAAACGGAAAAGCAGTGTGTTCTGTAAAATGTTTCTGTACTTGGCCTGTTGTGTCTGTGTTGTACTGCAGGTGTTTTCTGATGCACTACAATTAGCCGTTAGTGATTAGCCTAATGAGTGAATCTCCACATTACAGCGAAACATGTTCTGAACTAACTACCCAACATGGCAGATTCTTGTGTTTGGTAGTTGTGTATGGACGTACAGTATCTGTGTTGTAGCAGGTTCTCATACAAACACATACAAACTTCATTATCTGTTAGCCCAATAGCTAACCTGCTAACTATCTATCTACAACTGAAGTCGGAAGTTTACATACACTTAGGTTGGAGTCATTAAAACTTGTTTTTCAACCACTCCACAAATTTCTTGTTAACAAACTATAGTTTTGGCAAATCAGTTAGGACATCTACTTTGTGCATGACACAAGTAATTTTTCCAACAATTGTTTACAGACAGATTATTTCAATTATAATTCACTGTATCACAATTCCAGTGGGTCAGAAGTTTACATACACTAAGTTGACTGTGCCATTAAACAGCTTGGAAAATTCCAGAAAATGATGTCATGGCTTTAGAAGCTTCTGATAGGCTAATTGACATAATTTGAGTCAATTGTACCTGTGGATGTATTTCAAGGCCTACCTTCAAACTTAGTGCCTCTTTGCTTGACATCATGGGAAAATAGAAAGAAATCAGCCAAGAATTGTTGACCTCCACAAGTCTGGTTCATCCTTGGGAGCAATTTCCAAACGCCTGAAGGTACCACGTTCATCTGTACAAACAATAGTACGCAAGTATAAACACCATGGGACCACGCAGCCGTCATACCGCTCAGGAAGGAGACGCATTCTGTCTCCTAGAGATGAACGTACTTTGGTGCGAAAAGTGAAAATTAATCCCAGAACAACAGCAAAGGACCTTGTGAAGATGCTGGAGGAAACAGGTACAAAAGTATCTATGTCCACAGTAAAACGAGTCTTATATCGACATAACCTGAAAGGCCGCTCAGCAAGGAAGAAGCCACTGCTCCAAAAACGGCATAAAAAATCCAGACTACAGTTTGCAACTGCACGTGGGGACAAAGATCGTACTTTTTGGAGAAATGTTCTCTGGTCTGATGAAACAAAAATAGAACTGTTTGGCAATAATGAACTTCGTTATGTTTGAAGGAAAAAGGGGAGGCTTGCAAGCCGAAGAACACCATCCCAACCGTTAAGCACCAGGGTGGCAGCATCATGTTGTGGGGGTGCTTTGCGGCAGGAGGGACTGGTGTACTTCACAAAATAGATGGCTTCATGAGGATGGAAAATTATGTGGATATATTGAAGCAACATCTCAAGACATCAGTCAGGAAGTTAAAGGTTGGTCACAAATGGGTCTTCCAAATGGACAATGACCCCAAGCATGCTTCCAAAGTTGTGGCAAAATGGCTTAAAGACAACAAAGTAAAGGTATTGGAGTGGCCATCACAAAGCCCTGACTTCAATCCTATAGAAAATGTGTGAGCAGAACTGAAAAAGCATGTGTGAGCAAGGAGGCCTACACACCTGATTCAGATACACCAGCTCTGTCATGAGGAATTGGACAAAATTCACCCAACTTATTTTGGGAAGCTTGTGGAAGTCTACCCAAAACATTTGACCCAAGTTAAACAATTTAAAGGCAATGCTACCAAATACTAATTGAGTGTATGTAAACTTCTGACCCACTGGGAATGTGATGAAATAAATAAAAGCTGAAATATATCAATCTCTCTAGTATTATTCTGACATTTCACATTCTTAAAATAAAGTGGTGATCCTAATTGACCTAAGACAGGGAATAATTTTTACTAGGATTAAATGTCAGGAATTGTGAAAAACTGTGTTTAAATGTATTTGGCTAAGGTGTATGTAAACTTCCGACCGATCTATCTATCTATCTATCTATCTATCTATCTATCTATCTATCTATCTATCTATCTATCTATCTATCTATCTATCTATCTATCTATCTATCTATCTATCTATCTATCTATTCAATTCAATTCAATTCAAGGGGCTTTATTGGCATGGGAAACATGTGTTAACATTGCCAAAGCAAGTGAGGTAGGTAATATACAAAAGTCAAATAAACAATAAAAATGAACAGTAAACATTACACATACAGAAGTTTCAAAACAATAAAGACATTACAAATGTCATATTATATATATGCAGTGTTGTAACAATGTACAAATGGTTAAAGCACACAAGTTAAAATAAATAAACATAAATATGGGTTGTATTTACAGTGGTGTTTGTTCTTCACTGGTTGCCCTTTTCTTGTGGCAACAGGTCACAAATCTTGCTGCTGTGATGGCACACTGTGGAATTTCACCCAGTAGATATGGGAGTTTATCAAAATTGGATTTGTTTTCGAATTCTTTGTGGATCTGTGTAATCTGAGGGAAATATGTCTCTCTAATATGGTCATACATTGGGCAGGAGGTTAGGAAGTGCAGCTCAGTTTCCACCTCATTTTGTGGGCAGTGTGCACATAGCCTGTCTTCTCTTGAGAGCCATGTCTGCCTACGGCGGCCTTTCTCAATAGCAAGGCTATGCTCACTGAGTCTGTACATAGTCAAAGCTTTCCTTAAGTTTGGGTCAGTCACAGTGGTCAGGTATTCTGCCACTGTGTACTCTCTGTTTAGGGCCAAATAGCATTCTAGTTTGCTCTGTTTTTTTGTTAATTCTTTCCAATGTGTCAAGTAATTATCTTTTTGTTTTCTCATGATTTGGTTGGGTCTAATTGTGCTGTTGTCCTGGGGCTCTGTGGGGTGTGTTTGTGTTTGTGAACAGAGCCCTAGGACCAGCTTGCTTAGGGGACTCTTCTCCAGGTTCATCTCTCTGTAGGTGATGGCTTTGTTATGGAAGGTTTGGGAATCGCTTCCTTTTAGGTGGTTGTAGAATTTAACGGCTCTTTTCTGGATTTTGATAATTAGTGGGTATCGGCCTAATTCTGCTCTGCATGCATTATTTGGTGTTCTACGTTGTACACGGAGGATATTTTTGCAGAATTCTGCATGCAGAGTCTCAATTTGGTGTTTGTCCCATTTTGTGAAATCTTGGTTGGTGAGCGGACCCCAGACCTCACAACCATAAAGGGCAATGGGCTCTATGACTGATTCAAGTATTTTTAGCCAGATCCTAATTGGTATGTTGAAATTTATGTTCCTTTTGATGGCATAGAAGGCCCTTCTTGCCTTGTCTCTCAGATCGTTCACAGCTTTGTGGAAGTTACCTGTGGTGCTGATGTTTAGGCCGAGGTATGTATAGTTTTTTGTGTGCTCTAGGGCAACGGTGTCTAGATGGAATTTGTGGTCCTGGTGACTGGACCTTTTTTGGAACACCATTATTTTGGTCTTACTGAGATTTACTGTCAGGGCCCAGGTCTGACAGAATCTGTGCAGAAGATCTAGGTGCTGCTGTAGGCCCTCCTTGGTTGGTGACAGAAGCACCAGATCATCAGCAAACAGTAGACATTTGACTTCGGATTCTAGTAGGGTGAGACCGGGTGCTGCAGACTGTTCTAGTGCCCGCGCCAATTCGTTGATATATATGTTGAAGAGGGTGGGGCTTAAGCTGCATCCCTGTCTCACCCCACGACCCTGTGTGAAGAAATGTGTGTGTTTTTTGCCAATTTTAACCGCACACTTGTTGTTTGTGTACATGGATTTTATAATGTCGTATGTTTTACCCCCAACACCACTTTCCATCAATTTGTATAGCAGACCCTCATGCCAAATTGAGTCGAAGGCTTTTTTGAAATCAACAAAGCATGAGAAGACTTTGCCTTTGTTTTGGTTTGTTTGGTTGTCAATTAGGGTGTGTAGGGTGAATACATGGTCTGTTGTACGGTAATTTGGTAAAAAGCCAATTTGACATTTGCTCAGTACATCGTTTTCATTGAGGAAATGTACGAGTCTGCTGTTAATGATAATGCAGAGTATTTTCCCAAGGTTACTGTTGACGCATATTCCACGGTAGTTATTGGGGTCAAATTTGTCTCCACTTTTGTGGATTGGGGTGATCAGTCCTTGGTTCCAAATATTGGGGAAGATGCCAGAGCTAAGGACGATGTTAAAGAGTTTTAGTATAGCCAATTGGAATTTGTTGTCTGTATATTTGATCATTTCATTAAGGATACCATCAACACCACAGGCCTTTTTGGGTTTGAGGGTTTTTATTTTGTCCTGTAACTCATTCAAGGTAATTGGAGAATCCAATGGGTTCTGGTAGTCTTTAATAGTTGATTCTAGGATTTGTATTTGATCATGTATATGTTTTTGTTCTTTATTCTTTGTTATAGAGCCAAAAAGATTGGAGAAGTGGTTTACCCATACATCTCCATTTTGGATAGATAATTCTTCGTGTTGTTGTTTGTTTAGTGTTTTCCAATTTTCCCAGAATTGGTTAGAGTCTATGGAGTCTTCAATTACATTGAGCTGATTTCTGACGTGCTGTTCCTTCTTTTTCCGTAGTGTATTTCTGTATTGTTTTAGTGATTCGCCATAGTGAAGGCGTAGACTCAGGTTTTCCGGGTCTCTATGTTTTTGGTTGGACAGGTTCCTCAATTTATTTCTTAGATTTTTGCATTCTTTATCAAACCATTTGTCATTGTTGTTCATTTTCTTCGGTTTTCTATTTGAGATTTTTAGATTTGATAGGGAAGCTGAGAGGTCAAATATACTGTTAAGATTTTCTACTGCCAAGTTTACACCTTCACTATTGCAGTGGAACATTTTACCCAGGAAGTTGTCTAAAAGGGATTGAATTTGCTGTTGCCTAATTGTTTTTTGGTAGGTTTCCAAACTGCATATCTATCTATCTATCTATCTATCTATCTATCTATCTATCTATCTATCTATCTATCTATCTATCTATCTATCTATCTATCTATCTATCTATCTATCTATCTTTCTTTATCTCTCTCTCACACTCTCACTCTCTCACTCTCTCTCTCTCTTTCTACTTTACATGGACTGTACCGTCAAGTGTTGTAAAGCAGGTTTTCTTAGATCACAGTCTTTAACACGTTAGCTCCATTCGCCATTAGCTCATTAACTCGTTGCTGGGGGGGGAAACACCTGTTTTTAAAGGTGTTTTGTATGGACAGTGACCAATAAAAAGCAGCAGTGAAATGAGTGTTGATATACTTTACATGGACTGTAGCGTCTAGTGTTGTGTTGTAGACCAGATTTTTTTTTTTAGACACAGTCTTTAACGCGGTAGCTCCATTAGCCATTAGCAACATTAGCCCGTTAGCGCTCAGGCTGTTGGAACAGCTTGATGGTGTGATGCTTATGCTTCAGGGTTCCAACCCAAACTACAGCGCTGGCAAGGTGCCATCTTACATCTTTAGGAGTGCTAAAACAACTTCTCTCCACTCTTTCTCTCTCTTTCTGTGTCTCTCCCTCACTCTCTCTCTCCCTCTCTCTTGTTATGTCTTCTCCTCTCTTTCTCTTGTTATGTCTTCTCATCCTCTCATCTCTCCTCCTCTCTTCTGTCCATACAAATGATAAGATGAGGTAATACAGCATGTACCGCATATAGCATCTTTACACCAAGCTTCTGCCAAGATATATATATATATATTTTTTTACCCGTGCCATATGTTAGTGAGAAAGACTAATGGACGTGTCTCTACGAACACACAGGATACATTTTTTTCTTCAATTCATGTTCTCCGTTGCCGCAGTTTATTCTCAGTTTTGTTTTAAAGCGTCTCGCATAAAAGTGATTTATCAAAAATAATTAATACTCCAGTGATGTTTCATCTTGAATAATTCGGGAAGGCTGCTGGTGACTGAAAAAGGTATACCTCTTCAGGGCGTGTTGTGTTGTTAGCTCTTGTAAGCAGCCACATACACACATACACACACACTGAGATGGCGCAGAGGGAAAATGTCATAAGCGACAGAGGTCATTGCCTTCTTAAGGGATACAACACACATTCCCTGCAGTTCCCCTCAGCGTTATCATTTACTGCCCTATCGGACACGTCGCCTTCCTCCGCCTCTCCCTTCCCTGAATGTATTTATATTTAAAAACATATTTATTTATTTTCTCTAAGGCCACTGCGCTGAATATCGTTCAGAATGATAACGTAACATTTGGCCAAGCGGCCCAGGATGGCAATTTGTGTTCCCATCTCTGTGGAAAGGGGGCCATGATGCCCCAGGGCGGCCATTTCGTGTCCCGCAGTGACATTTTTAACAGGCCGTCTGCAGGCCACTGGAACTCGGTTTGAGCCATGTGGACCCGTCATGGCAGATGGACTGCGCACTGCACAATGGACAGACTAGCTAACTGTCTCATATCTTTTAGTCTGGCTCAATATGCAGGACCAGGGTTGGATTAGAAAAGCGTAGAACGCACCCTGAATCTCCACGAATCTCAATATGACTGTGAATCTCTATACCACTGTGAATCTCTATATGACTGTAAATCTCTATATGATTGTAAATCTCTATATATCTCTGAGTCTATATATGACTGTGAAGCTCTAAATGTCTATGAATCTCTATACCACTGTGAATCTCTATATGAATGTGAATATCTATGTCTATGAATCTCTATACCACTGTGAATCTCTATATGACTGTGAATCTCTATACCACTGTGAATCTCTATATGAATGTGAATATCTATGTCTATGAATCTCTATACCACTGTGAATCTCTATATGACTGTGAATCTCTATACCACTGTGAATCTCTATATGAATGTGAATATCTATAAGTTTGTGAATCTCTATATGTCTGTGAATCTCTACATGACTGTGAATCTCTATATGTCTATAAATCTCCATATGTCTGTGAATCTCGACATGTTAAAAGGTGAAGTTATGTCAAAGACAAGTGTGTGTTACAGGAGCTAGAGGAGATACAGTGTGTAATAAAGACAAGTGTGTGTTACAGGAGCTAGAGGAGATACCGTGTGTAATAAAGACAAGTGTGTGTTACAGGAGCTAGAGGAGATACAGTGTTTAATACACTGAGTCAAACAGAGTGTGTTACAGGAGCTAGAGGGGATACAGTGTGTAATACACTGAGTCAAACAGAGTGTGTTTTACACACACACACACACACACACACACACACACACACACACACACACACACACACACACACACACACACACACACACACACACACACACACACACACACACACACACACACACACACACACACACACACTTGCATACACACACACACACACTTGCATACACACACTCACTCACTCACTCATTCACTCACACTCACACTCACACTCACACTCACACTCACAGGTTGGTTTCACTGGGGGGCATCCATCTTATGGTAAGCACAGCTGAACCATTAACCTCATTAGGATAATGGTCACACATGAGTGGAATACAGCTCCGTGCTTCACCATTGTAAATTGATGGTGGTACGCCCCTAATGTTAGCTTGATAAATATAGGGGAGAAATGGGCAGCAGCACACAAAACCAGTATATTTCACAGTTATTGAAAAATGGGATGTTTTAACGTTATTTTGGTCTATCTATCTAAAGAGGCTGTGTGTGTGTGTGTATGTGTGTGTGCGTGCATGCGTGTGTGCGTGTGTGTGTGTGCGTACGTGTGTGTGTGGTCTTTGACTACAGTAGTATAGTGAAAAACAGAGCTCTGAAATCACCAAGACAAACTGGTGACAGTGATCTAAATCACCTTATTGAATAATTAGACTGAATAAGATATTGGGGCATGAAACAATAACAACAATGCATCATTCACTCTATATCCTATGATATTGTGTTTGAAAATAGACTGGTGGTCCACATATTATGGCCAGTACCATACATGGTCTTCTATGGGTTGTCCAGAATTATCCCTGAATTTTTACTAACTAATCAGATGAACTAACAGCTCGGACGGCACTATAACAAGACGCTGTATTACGGGTGTCTATTTCCTGTTAATTACTAATGATAAAACCAGCGTAGCCTTTTATAAGCCAGGGTAGTCTTAATGCCCTGCCACATGGTGATGGGTAGAACACTAGAATGAAACAACCCTATAAACAGTGAGATTACACCGCCAACGGCCCCATTTCACTAACAGATGGGATAGAAGCACATCCGCATTGACTTGGTGCTTTTGAAGGGGTTTAAGTTAGAACATAGGGAAAAAGACAGTACTATAACGTTCTCTTTATCTTGTGGTAAACCGTGGGGTGTTGGGTGGAGCGTGCAGAGATGGGCACAGAGACAGGGAGGTTCTAGTCAGAAAACAAACATAGCAACATAAATAACTTTGGGTTGGCTCTGTCCTTCTTATATTCGGCTCCGTACCTCCAGGAGCTTCGTTCCCCTCTGTAGGCTCACTCCTTGTCTCTCTCTTTGTCTTCCTTACGGTGTGACACAGGGTGGGTGCTCCCTTTATGTGTCCTGCACGGCTGGTTGGCACTCTCCCCTAATTACACATCTACATGGGGCCATCAGCGTCAGGGGTGCCCAGACCGTGTACTCCCAGCAGAGGGAGCCAACGTCGCGGCACGTACTTCCCCTCTTTCACCAACCCCCGGGGCAGCCCTCCCAGGATACCACCCCCCCACACACACACTTATCCCTGACCCAGAGGGAGGCGTGCACAGGGATAGGTTTGCATCCATCCTGGAGAGGGCATCCGCATTGCCATGCTGGGCCCCCGACCTGTGAATGGCAGAGAAAGAAAATCGCTGTAACGACAGGAACCAGCGTGTGACGCGATCATTCATGTCCTTACCTCTTGCCTTCCACTCAAGGGGGGCATGGTCAGTGATCAGGGTGAACTTCCTCCCGAGGAGGCAATACTTGAGGGTGTCCAATGCCCACCTCACGGCGAGGAACTCTTTCTTGACAATCGAGTACTTCTTCTCCATCGGGAGGAGCTTCCGGCTGACATACATAATTGGGTGCTCCTCGCCTTCCTGCTCTTGGGACAAGACGACCCCTACCCCGGTGTCAGAAGTGTCTGTCTGGACCAGGAGTTTTTTTGAGAAGTCCGTGGTGATGAGTACCGAGTGCGAACATAGCATTTCCTTCAGGGCCTGGAACGCCGCCTCTGTGTCCTCCGTCCATCGCACCGTCTGGGGTAGGTGTGCCTTCGTTATGTCTGTGGGGAGAAAAGCTATTGCGGCACAGTTAGGAACGAATCAACTGTAGTAGCCTGCTAACCCCAGGAACAACTTTACCTGCCTCTTGGTTCGGGGGACCGGGCATTCCCTAATGGCGGTGATTTTTTTTTCTTGGGGCATCACATTTCCCGCCCAATTCAATAGCCCAGGTACTCCACCTCGGTGTAGCCCAGCTTGCACTTGTGGAATGGTGCGGGCGCAAGACGTGGTCTATGAGTCGCTGGAAGGTCGCTGGGGCTCCGTGGAGCCCGAAAGAAAGAACCCGGTAGTGGTAGTATTGCCCCCCCCCAGGGTGGAGAAGGCCGTCTTCTACTGGGAGGCTGCTGCCAGCGGCACCTGACAGTACACCTTCGTCAGATCCAGGGTGCTGATGTATCTTGCCTTCCCTAAGTGGTCAATCAGTTGGTCCACCCAGGGTATGGGATAGGCATCAAATTTACTGACCTCGTTCAGGCCCCGGAAGTCATTGCAGAAGCGTCCGGTTTCGGTACCAGCACTATAGGGCTTGATCACTCACTATGGTACACCTCCCTTACCCCCATCTCTAGCATTGTCATCACTTCCCGCTGGACCGCCACCCTCCGGGCTTCTGGTATCCGGTATTACCGTTTGCGGACTTTTTCTCCTGGACGTGTGTGGATATGATGTTCCACGAGATCCGTGCGCCCCAGGACCTCGGAGAACACGGCCGTATTCCAATGGACCAACTCTCGGAGTGTTTGTCGTTGAGTCGGGCAGAGGTCTTCCCCCATGGAAACTTCAACAGAGGGCGGGTTCTGCTGTGGCCGGGTCCACGTTGCGCACATCGCCTCTCGTGTGTGTCACTTCTTCAGTAGGTTCACATAGTAAAGCTCGACGCTGTCGTAGGGCCCATGCCACATTGCCAGGAATTTGCTCTCCATTGTGGGGATCAGCAGCAAGAACTTCTCACCTGGGTGGAACTCTCGTGGTTTGGCCCTCTGGTTATATACGCGCTCCTGGGCCCATTGCGCATGGGCCATGTGCTCCCTCACCACTGGCCAAATCGCCTTCATCCTATCTCTCATCTTCTCCACATGTTCCACCACGCTGCGAAGGGGGGTCGGTTGGTCCTCCCAGACCTCCTTGGCTAGGTCCAGCAGTCCAGCAGTCAATGGGTGAGAACCCAGTGGACACTTGGGGTACCTCGCGTACCGAGAACATCAGGTGGGGCAGCAGCTGGTCCCAGTTCCTTGTGTCTCTCTCGATGACCTTCTTCAACATCTGCTTTAGGATCTTATTGAAGCATTCGACTAGCCCGTCCGTTTGTGGATGGTACACACGGGTTCTCACCTGTTTGATTCGTAAAAGATTGCAGACATCTTTCATTACAGGAGACATGAATGCAGTGCCCTGGTCCGCAGGATTTCCCGCAAAATACCCATCCAACTGAATAAATGGAAGAGCTCCCGTGCGATACCTTTTGCTACCACTGTGCATAACGGTAATGCCTCCGGATACCGGGTTGTGTAATCCATGATTACCACGATGTATTGGTGTCCCCTCAATGTCTTCACCAACAGATCCACCAGATCCATCGCCACCCGCTCAAATCGCACCCCTATAATGGGCAGGGGAACGAAAGGGTTTTGATAATGTGCCCTCGGGGCTGTGATATGGCACTCTGAGCAGGTATGACAGTACGCCTCCACAGGGCGCTTAACTCTGGGCCAGTGGAAGCAATTCCTGACCGGTTCCCTGGTTTTCTCCATCACCAGTACTAACATACTGGGTGGGTAGGAGTAACAAGTCTTTTGTCTCCCCATTGTGCTTTACTACCTGATACAATAAATTATGCTTGATGGCGAAGTGTGGGTAGCGCCACTCTCTTACCCCGGGTAACAGCGCGCCATCCACCGAGATCACCTGGCCCCTCGAGGTTGGGATCCTCTAATTGGGCCATCCCGAACTGGCCTGTGAGGATTCCCGTGTCAGGGGGCCCGTCTGGTGCCTCCACCTCCATAAAGGGAAGCCTGAGGTCCTCCTCGGACGATGGCCCGCTTCCCGGCGTGGGGTTGTCTCCCTCCTCCTGGTCCGACTCAGGCCCAGTGGACACCTCTCACGGCAGGGCGTGGGTTGTGCAGGCGACTGTCCTTTTTCCTCTCCTTCCTTCCTACCTCACACCTCCCCAGGTCCCTCCTCCACAGTGCCTGGAAGAGAGGGCAATCTCTACCGAGGAGAATGGGCAGGTTAGGTACAGCCCCCACGCGGATCTGCCACTCCCCTCTTGTGGTGGCTATCCCAGCACACTGTCATCTCTTTGTCCCCCAGTTAATCTTTCCTCTCTCGTGTGAGCCACTGCGGTTGGGCCAGGGTCACCATGCTGCTGGAGGCCAGCAGAGCGCTGGTGTCGACGCAATCAATTCGTAATGGAACCATCAGAGGGGCCGTCTCGGTGTGTGCCCAACAGGAGGTGACATAACTCGCCATCCGGGTTACCCCAGAGCTGGGGGATGCGGAGGGCATGGACTCCTCCCAGGTGGGGCAGCTCCACGCAAGGTGTCCCGGCTCGCCACACTCATATCAGCACCTCTGATCTAGGTCTAGCAGCCGACGTCGTCGTCAGTTTGCGTCGCCCTCCCTCTTCACGGCCTCGGCTGATTCGTCCGGGCCCCCTTCAGCCCCTCGCCTCTCTGTGTGTTTCTTCCCCCTCCCCCGTCCTCTCTCTCGGCCAGGGCCCCTTTCAGCAGGTCCTGGGTGTTCTGGTGGGTTTCCACCGCGGTCAGCAATTCCTCTAGGCTCTGGGGGTTCTGCATGCCTGCCGCCTTCTTCATCTCGTAAGAGAGGGTCCGAAGGTACCGATCCAGGACGACCTTATCGATTATCGGGAGTGACGGTACATCAGTCAGTAGCCAGCCCTTGGTAAGGTGCACCAGGTCGCTCATCTGAGCGCAGGGGGAGATGGCGGAGTCACAGGCCCAGTTGTGGACCAATAGTGCACTGCGTGCGAGGCTGAATCCATACCGGCTCAGGATCTCACGTTTGAGTCCCTCATAATTTGCTGCCTGGTAGTAGGCATTCTCAGCCATCCCGGAGAGTTAGGGTGCCAAAAGGCTGGCCCACTTGGGCTTGGGCCATCCTTCCCTCTGTGTCGTCCTCTCAAAGGTGCACAAATATGTTTCCATGTCATCTACCTCCATTAGCTTGAACAGGAACTGATTCGGGCCAGATTCCTGAGCTATACCACCCTTCAACTGGGCTCCTCCGCTATCAGTCTAAGGTTTTGTTGGCGCTGCTCCACCAGTGCTTTCTCCTGGAGAGCCTGTTGCTTCTGCTGGCTGAGGATAAACTAAGCGACCAGTTCCTCCATGGTAATCTCCATACGCTCGACCCAAAGCGACTGAGATGCCCACATTCTCCACCATAAGAAGTAAACCATGGGTTTAGGGTCTAGTGAGAAAACACAACTTTTCTAGGCAACGAAATAAACAAAACAACAAAATAACTTAGGGTTGACTCGGTCCTTCTTCTTATATTCAGCTTCGTGCCTCTGGAAGCTTTGCTCCCTTCTGTAGGCTCACTCCTTGCCTCTCTCTTTGTCTTCCTCGAGGTGTGCCACGGTGTTCCCTTTATGGGAACACGGCTGGTTGACACTCTCCCCTAATTACCTCTACTTGGGGCCATCAGCGTCGGGGTGCCCAGCCTGTGTACTCCCAGCAGAGTACACAACGTTGCGGCACGTACCTCCCCTCTATCACAAACCCCTGGGGTAGACCCCCCGGGATACCACAACCTTCTTATATAGCGCCCCAAAATACCATATCTGACTGGACAAGTCCAGAATAACTCATGTAATTTAGCACCACCCTCACATTACACAGAGTGATAACTGAATGTAGAGTTGTAAACACTCTATAGTCTAGGAGGGCCTATGGAGTGTAGCAACTGTCCAGCGAAGACAGGAAAACTGGTCTCTGCACCACTTTAACAGATGTGATTGTACTTCCTAACTCTCTTGCGTTGTGTTTTTAAAGAAAGGACTGTCCAGCCAGTGGTTCCAGTTGATTGGTGTTTATTATGATGATAGACACAAGGAAGCACATTAGACATGCAAGAAAACAGTTTGCTGATGGCTGTAGGTTCGTGATTCATCTGTTAGCATGGAAATAACTGTGAATTAGCAGGAAGCTTACAATTAGAGCAGGCTAGCTAACTCGCTCTTACAGCCATAACATACAAAAGCACAACCCAGGATGCCCCCAATATCTAACAGGTACCGTACACACATATATACACCTATCAGGACATGGACATAGTGAACATTGTAAATATAGTACACATTGTAAACATGAAAATAGAATCCAGTATTTCGGAACGTGACCTACCGCTTGCATGTCAATATCAGACTAGTGTCATGACGTTGGCCTGTGGGTAAGGTTTATGACCCCCCCCCCCCCCCCCCCAAAAATACCTTTCTCCCTTCCCTCTCTCTTGACTCTGCAGAGGGACTCTTGAATAGCCTTTGTTAAACATAGAGAGTCTGGGAACATCAAACAAGTGGAGGGAAAGGAAACATATTTCGGTAATAGAACCAGTTGAAAATATGCGTTGGTACTTAATGAATATGATGTCAGTTCGGTTGTCATCTGAGACATTATGACTGATGACAGGACGACCTAAACTGTATCTGGGAAAGTCTACACATTATAGTTATCAGATTCACATGGAATTGTTGTGCAATTTAAATGCAATTTAAATGAAACTATTTGTGAAAAGATTAAATGTAATTTTAGCTTCCAAATGAGAGAAGTGGGTTTTCATAAGATTAGAGCTCTGCTCAATCAGTGTCCTGCCCCTGTGAAGAGACATGGGTTATAAACTATGAAACACACCCTTCTCTCCCTCCACTATATAAGCCCTTGACGAAAATGTAACCTTCTGTTCCGGGTACATTAGGACTACAGTCCGATGTCAGAAGGATTCAGATAACTACAGAACGAAGCCAACCTCAACGTGAGCTTTGGTTGCGAATGGTATGAACTTTGAACTCTTATTCCCCACAGAAGTGATACCTCCTAGCCGTTGAGTTAGCAGCGGCCGCTGTAAACGTGGGCTAGGAAAGGACAGACAGAGTATCCCGTCTACCACACAACGACGACACTACAATGTTTCCCGTTCACCACCAGAGACACTCTTCAAAGGACAAAGGACTCTGTTGGGCAACACGTCCTTCCATCTACCACCAACCTATTGAAGCGCAGCTCAGAATAAATATTTATTGCATTTTCCTTTTCCAAATGGGCGGTAATTTAGAATGCATAAGATTCTGTATTTACGATAGAGTAGCTGTCTACGGCCCGATAGAGACATAGCTTATCCCTTTGTTCTTCAGTCTTCCCGCTCTTTCACTCAAACCCAGCCCCCTTTTCTTTGTGTAACCAGCTGTCATATCTGTTCCGTCCGCTAGGGACGTTTTCCTTTATGACATAATTTGTAATCAAGGTATGCTTAATTCTGTGTATATGTAATTCTGTGTGATTAGTTAGGTATTTAGTAAATAAATAATTAAACCCAATTTTGTGTTGCTGATTCAACTTGTTAGCCAGGGTTCGTGAAGATAACCAAGAATTTACAACTTTCAGATGAGACTGAAATAAGGTGCCGATTAATATTGACTGCTATTGATGTAAAAAAATTGATGCTCTATAAATATTATTTCGTGGTGCCCCGACTTTCTAGTTAATTACATTTACATGATTAGCTCAATCAGGTAATATTAATTACAGAGAAAGGATTTTATAGAATAGCATGTCATATCACTTAATCCGGCATAGCCAAAGACACGACACTAGAAAGAATTTACTTTCACGATCTCCCTCTATCTGCAAGCATGACCAATGGCATAACACCTTATTGACATCTGACTTGAACCAACCAATTAGAATAGATAAATATCAAATACATATTCCTCAGTGTCAAGTGGAAACATAACCAATCCTGTTACAGGAGTACTATGTTTAGATGTGGTTTTTGTTTCAATTTTCACTTCAGCTCAAACTTCGGAACTGTGTTGTGTAAATTATGTTTCCTTCCTAAACCACAAAACCCCACTATAGTTTCTTAATTAGTTTAAGAGGAGATTAAACTCACAGTAGGTGTTCTTAAACGATAATGATCGTCTGAGTTGCGGATGCAGAATTACCCATCACACTTTTTCATCTTCATAAATAAATCGCTAAACCATCTATGCCTTTTATAAATATTAAATTAGACCTAATTAATATTCATAAGCAGCCAAACATGTTAAATTAACAATGTGAAAGTGGAAATAATACTGCAATACAATGCCTGGTTTGATTTTGATTGTATCATCTTGAAATGACACTCTAATGAACTAAAGGGAAGTTAGGCCTATTTGACATTAATGCTAGTCAAATGCCTTTTTCACAGTGGGAGCTGCCGAATAAGCTTCGATAGGGGGAGAGAGGCACAGGCGCACGGTCTCTGGAGGGGCACAGCTATAATTGGATGATCCGAGAACCTCTTTTACCAATTCCAAAAGTAAACAAAACGTGTCATGGAACATCTAACGCCAAATGAACAGCGGCATCATCATTAAAAAGGAAATGTGTGCGTGGGTCTTGGAGAAGTTTGTCTTTGTTGTAGGGCAGCAAAGCAGGTTGATATCTAGAAACGATATTCAGAAGGTTCAGTATCATGGTGTTGGTTGTAGATGACATTGAAGGAGTGTTATTACCGACAGGCTGCTATCTCGAGACAGGACTGTGCGCTCATAATCGGTCGTAGACATCACAGTGTTGGATGCATAGTTAGATGGCTGTTGATAATTATTCCTTAACGAGTCTATTGACGCACCTTTCAAAAATACATCAGTTTAATGCTTTTTTTAGATGTTGCATGGGCTGCGTCTCAATCCACCACATCCGCCGACGTCGGCCTTCTGCGTCTGCCGTGGAAGGTGGCCAAGCTACAGCGTTATTTGTCAGACCATGAGACATCCCGAAAATCTGTCTTCTCACGAAAACGTCTGTAGCGTCCGAACCGTTTGGGAAATAAACTAAACATGACCCCACTGTGGAAAGGGGAGACTCTCATGAACAGGAATGTCACGGGACTCATATGAAGGTCACCCATACAAATAAATCAAAGTATGGAGGTAGTTTTTCTTATACCTAAAGGGGTCCTAAAATTCGAAATCAAATAGCTGATGATCCATTGTATGACCATCTTAAAACAACACCCCCCCCCCCCCAAACAGCTTAGACTTTTAATGTCCTGGCAGGTACAGGACTACAGAAGGCCTGGTACGTTAGGGCCAGTCTCAGTCAGTGTCAGAACATTACATCAGTCAATGTTGTGAAAGTGTTGAGAAGAAGAAGACAAGGTGAGGAGTGCTGAGGCAGAGAGTTAGCAAGGCCTCAGGCCCTGGAGGAGACAAAGCTGCTGAGCACAGCACCCAGCCGCTCCACAGCCCCGGTAGGTAGCACATAAAAAGCATTCATTTCCCTTGAAAACGCACATATACACACAACACTATCTCAGATGAGTAGTTTAACTAGAGTCTGTTGAGACTAATTTTAACATATTCATAAACTGACATTAGGATGTATTGATGTATTTGACCATGCAGTTCTTTGTCAATTTTATAGGAAATGAACTAGTCTACATTTAACTCTGAGAATGTTCAATAAAACATGTTGGTGTCCATAGGAGTCTCACTAATCCAGTGTTAAATCAACTTTCGAGTGTTGAAAGAATAACCCTGTCTTCAAAACTACATTTTCAACCCATTTTTCAATTAAGTTTACATTTGACACTGTACTTACTATGCTTTTTGTAAGACAAGGGCAACTTGTAGCCAATGAGATGTGAGAACACAGAGGGCATATTAATTCATTCATACAGCTCTTCTATAGGTCTTCCCTCTGTATGTGATAAAGATGCTAATATTAAGTCATTTGTTAGTGCCGCATCAGCGGTTTGACTTTTCAGAGAGCTGCTTGACAGGGCTAGCCCTTGGGCACCCACTTTAAACAATCCCTCCAATTTGCAATTCATACACATCGGGGGAAATGTTTAATTCCACGGCCGTTATTCCACTCAGTTCATTAATTAAAGAAAAAACTGTGCTACTATTGTCTCCTCTCTGCTATTCCTCCCGCCATCTTTTTTTTGATGAGCTTTCTTCAGGAGTAATTGAGTCTGTTAATTAGACTGAATTAGACTCAAATTATTCGAACAAGGCCCAGAGCCGGGAGCCGAGAGAGAACACCATATTTCAAGCAGAGCTGCTCTGCTCAGTTTTACCAGAACAGAGAACCCCCCTCTAACTCCACTTTGATGTCTCCAACTGTCGAGGCTACACTGGAAATAGATTAAATATCAGTGGGCTCCAGCAGCTAATTCGATCGTTTTGCTCACTGGGAGAGCTCTCCTTTGACGTTTTTGTTCTTTTTTTTTTTGTTCCCGCCTTTTTACAAACTTGGACTGCAGTTAAATCCGGCCATTTCATTTCATTATAGGCCTACCATGGAACTATTTAGTTATTTATTTCATTATTTTTTTTACTCCAGCTCACTCTTTATGTTATATTAAAGGGGATGAGCATCCATCTTGTTTATGCCTCCTCTTACTCAGTGGCAGTCCTTTGCTATATCACATTTTTATGTCCTTTGCCTTTAAGCTGCTATTTATCAAAGCTAGCCTTGGTTTTAAAGATATGAAATGAATCCTTTTTTTTGTGGAGATATGCAAAAACTCTACACACACACACACACACACACACACACACACACACACACACACACACACACACACACACACACACACACACACACACACACACACACACACACACACACACACACACACACACACACACACACACACACACACACACACACACACACACTCTTCAGGGCCTAATGGAGGAGGCCTAATATTTCCATGTGGAATGTTAACACCTGTCACCAGGAGGTATGTGCACATTCATTTATACTGCAGGTATAAACCTTGAAACCCGTTCACACCCGTCCTGCACCCTGACAAGGACTAAGGTTGAGCTCGTGTTGCTATCGATTTTAGACACCTTGGATTAGAAGAGGCTGAAAATGTCTCATTTTGCTCTTTCCTCTTTCTCGCTCTCTCTCTCTCTTTCTTTTCCTATTTGTGCCCCTTGATTTTCTCTCACTCTCTCTCATGCACACACTCACGCAAATACACACACACTTCCTCAGTGCCTGACGAGTGATCTAACCCTGAACAATGTCTGAATAATTTAACGCTGGCATTGTTCTCCTCCACAGCTCTTCTAGTCAAGCTAGCCAAAGGAGAGAGAAACAGAGAGAGAGAGAGAGAGAGAGAGAGAGAGAGAGAGAGAGAGAGAGAGAGAGAGAGAGAGAGAGAGAGAGAGAGAGAGAGAGAGAGAGAGAGAGAGAGAGAGAGAGAGAGAGAGAGAGAGAGAGAGAGAGAGAGAGAGAGACAGGGATGCAGCTTAAGCCCCACCCTCTTCAACATATATATCAACGAATTGGCGCGGGCACTAGAACAGTCTGCAGCACCCGGTCTCACCCTACTAGAATCCGAAGTCAAATGTCTACTGTTTGCTGATGATCTGGTGCTTCTGTCACCAACCAAGGAGGGCCTACAGCAGCACCTAGATCTTCTGCACAGATTCTGTCAGACCTGGGCCCTGACAGTAAATCTCAGTAAGACCAAAATAATGGTGTTCCAAAAAAGGTCCAGTCGCCAGGACCACAAATTCCATCTAGACACCGTTGCCCTAGAGCACACAAAAAACTATACATACCTCGGCCTAAACATCAGCACCACAGGTAGCTTCCACAGAGCTGTGAACGATCTGAGAGACAAGGCAAGAAGGGCATTCTATGCCATCAAAAGGAACATAAATTTCAACATACCAATTAGGATCTGGCTAAAAATACTTGAATCAGTCATAGAGCCCATTGCCCTTTATGGTTGTGAGGTCTGGGGTCCGCTCACCAACCAAGATTTCACAAAATGGGACAAACACCAAATTGAGACTCTGCATGCAGAATTCTGCAAAAATATCCTCCGTGTACAACGTAGAACACCAAATAATGCATGCAGAGCAGAATTAGGCCGATACCCACTAATTATCAAAATCCAGAAAAGAGCCGTTAAATTCTACAACCACCTAAAAGGAAGCGATTCCCAAACCTTCCATAACAAAGCCATCACCTACAGAGAGATGAACCTGGAGAAGAGTCCCCTAAGCAAGCTGGTCCTAGGGCTCTGTTCACAAACACAAACACACCCCACAGAGCCCCAGGACAACAGCACAATTAGACCCAACCAAATCATGAGAAAACAAAAAGATAATTACTTGACACATTGGAAAGAATTAACAAAAAAACAGAGCAAACTAGAATGCTATTTGGCCCTAAACAGAGAGTATACAGTGGCAGAATACCTAACCACTGTGACTGACCCAAACCTAAGGAAAGCTTTGACTATGTACAGACTCAGTGAGCATAGCCTTGCTATTGAGAAAGGCCGCCGTAGGCAGACATGGCTCTCAAGAGAAGACAGGCTATGTGCTCACTGCCCACAAAATGAGGTGGAAACTGAGCTGCACTTCCTAACCTCCTGCCCAATGTATGACCATATTAGAGAGACATATTTCCCTCAGATTACACAGATCCACAAAGAATTCGAAAACAAATCCAATTTTGATAAACTCCCATATCTACTGGGTGAAATTCCACAGTGTGCCATCACAGCAGCAAGATTTGTGACCTGTTGCCACAAGAAAAGGGCAACCAGTGAAGAACAAACACCATTGTAAATACAACCCATATTTATGTTTATTTATTTTAACTTGTGTGCTTTAACCATTTGTACATTGTTACAACACTGCATATATATAATATGACATTTGTAATGTCTTTATTGTTTTGAAACTTCTGTATGTGTAATGTTTACTGTTCATTTTTATTGTTTATTTGACTTTTGTATATTATCTACCCCACTTGCTTTGGCAATGTTAACACATGTTTCCCATGCCAATAAAGCCCCTTGAATTGAATTGAATTGAATTGAATTGAATTGAATTGAGAGAGAGAGAGAGAGAGAGAGAGAGAGAGAGAGAGAGAGAGAGAGAGAGAGAGAGAGAGAGAGAGAGAGAGAGAGAGAGAGAGAGAGAGAGACAGTAATGACTCCAGGTTTAGTGGCACCATGGTGGCACACAGGCATGGGGAATGGAGATCAGTGGAGGCTGGTGGGAGGAGCTATAGGAGGACAGGCTCATTGTAATGGCTGGAATGGAATGTATGTAACCGAGTCAAACGTGGTTTGATACCGTTTGATACCGTTCCATTTATTACATTCCAGCCATTACAATGAGCCCGTCCTCCTATAGCTCCTCCCACCAGCCTCCACTGGTGGATATGTCTTCCATGTAAATGTCTTCCATTTTGGCATTACTGATGCAGATGTTCAGTAAAACAAGCCTACCCTGGAGCCTTGAGCCTCTCTTTCTCCTCCCCATCTCGCTCTCTCTCTCTCTGACAGCCTGCTGCTAAATTTGCCATGATGAATGGTTGACGTCCGTGCCAACGACAAGGAGAGAGAGCGAGAGAGACAGAGAGCGAGAGAGAGGTTCCAGACAAAGGTGTTAATGGTGGTTCCCAGATTGTAGCATGAAAATCCCTTTTAGCTGCTCTCATAAATATGGTAAAGAGATGAAATAAGCTTTATCAATCATGAGGTTATAAATATTAGCGTGTGTGTGTGTGTGTGTGTGTGTGTGTGTGTGTGTGTGTGTGTGTGTGTGTGTGTGTGTGTGTGTGTGTGTGTGTGTGTGTGTGTGTGTGTGTGTGTGTGTGTGTGTGTGTGTGTGTGTGTGTGTGCTGCGTCTGCTGCAGTGTGTGTGTGTGCTGCGTGTGTGTGTGTGTGTGTGTGTGTGTGTGTGTGTGTGTGTGTGTGTGTGTGTGTGTGTGTGTGTGTGTGTGTGTGTGTGTGTGTGTGTGTGTGTGTGTGTGTGTGTGTGTGTGTGTGTGTGTGTGTGTGCGTGTGTGTGAGTACCATGCATGGTGAATGGTAGTACATTAGCCTGGCAACATGCATTGACATCATTCTTCACCACAATAACATGCAGAGGGACTTTTCTCTAGTAATGTTCTTCGACAGGTAAAGTCTTCCTACTAACGTGTTATTTTGATTATATTACCCTAATGATCCAAGTAGGGGGCATTATTTTCCATGTGCTCTGTAATGTATAGGGGTGTTTAGTTTGTATTGTATGCAAGGTCATGTGATGGTATGTGGCATCACATACCTCCTCCACACTAGAGTCATATATTAAGAATATATACTGTATATAATAATATATTTTTTATGGTTCTGACCTCATCTATAGTGCATATCAGCATACACTCTGGGCCTCTTGGGCCTTATAACTAGGGCTCAGAGTTTTTCCTAGTCCGGTCACATGTTCAGGAAAAACTCCCTGCTTTAGGCCTTGTCATGTTTACTTATAGTAAGAGTGGACATATCGACTATACCAATGCACTTTCACTAGATTTAAAGACCACAACATGTTTACATATTTAGTTACCCTCACCATTCTGTCCGAGTATTCCCCAGTGTTCAAGGGTAAAACTGTCATAACCGATGAGAACGCTCGTAAAACCTGACCAACGATTTCTCAGCAGCATGGTTGTGTTCTCAGTTCAGAAGCTGCCTGCGTATTATATATTATATATAAATGCCCACATCATATTTTTCACGGTGGCGGTACAGCTATAGTCTATAGGAAGCCGGTTAATTTATCCTCCACTCGTGTATTACTGTTTGAATGTCTCTAACTTGGACTGGCGACGACAGTTTATCAGTCAAAGTAATCCACAATACCTCTACGTCTGTAGAGCGAAGGGGGTAATTCAATATTCCTATATGATTCAAAGGCAAAATGAAAAATAGATTTATGTTGACACCCGTGGCAAGGGACATTAATATGGCTTGAGTCGGGAAGAAAATCTGTTTTGAGCATAAGTCTTTCTCTCGTCATTCATTCTGATATTAAATTGTTGTTTACCAGTGAAAGAGAAATGGGAAGTTCATACACATGTAAATTGGGGACAGTAAAGGAAAAATAAAAACAGTCAATTATGTTTTACATCCTGGTATTTTTCGTTGGGTTCCATCAAAATAAACTTGTTTAAACAGTCCTATATGATCTCAGCTTTAGTTTCATCCATTTACATCTTCAAATAACGAGAGGTAGAGTTCTTAAATACAGTGGCAGTTGACTTGCTTTGGGGCCAAACCACATGGCACAAAGCAAGCTAACTTCTATCCTGAGGCGTTGGTTTCTAACTGTGAGTTTAATAATGGCCTTCACAAGAAATGTACAACCTACTAGAGTTAAATAGCAGATCATAATCTATCATCTATCATCTCTCATCCCATATTATCTCATGACATCTAAGTCTGATAGACTTATAATACGTAGACAAACTAGTGAACTTTCCAATTGGTTTGTTTTCTAAAATACAATACAATGCCACTGCCTGCTGAGGTTAAAGTTCATCATCTATCATCACCCGTACTATCTCATGACACCTAGCTCTACCAGCCCTATAATCTCCAGCCAGACAAGCATGATCCTGGTGGTGTTATTCTGTGCTATTTGTCCTGCGTGTACCTTTGGCCTTCTCTTTGTTTTTGCACCACCTCCTCCGGGGTGTGATCCCTCACATGTGGCCCAGGCGGGCTAGCCCTGGAATCCCTCCGCCTCGACCTCTGACCCCGGGCTAATCCCTCGCCCCAACACAGGGCGTGATCATAAACATGAGTGGCAGCTCCGGACGCAACGGTGAGGTGTTTGTGTGCGTGTGTGTGTGTTTTCATCTCCCCATCTGTGTACTCATCTTTGAGCCAGATATGTTAAAAAGCGCTATATCAATATCAATAGGCATTATGTAATGATATATGTGATAAACGATACGTGGATTTATTCCAGAATCAAAATAACCATCGGAGGACAAGATTCATCCAGAGAATGACGTATCATGCATACCGACACACATTGGTATTGGGGCATTAGGCTTCTCCATCACTTCAGAACGTGTATTCCTGACACTTTTCCTCGGTGGCACCTCCAAGGTTTACGAGGGGGGTCACGGGAATGTTCATCCCATGTTACTGACCTTGTCCCCATCACGCTCCCCTACACACAGGGAGACGCTAACGGAATGCTACACTATAGCCGAAAACGCTGCACCTGTTCCACTATGCACAAATGCGTTAGCACAGATTAGCTTCTTTTTTTAATGTAACTTGTGGCTAATGGCTTCCTGTTTCTGTGAACCAGCGGGCCAAATGTTAGTACAACAGCAGTAGAATTGGGTAATATAAAGGCATTGATGTGGTTGGGAAAGACAGCCTCATCTGTGTTAAACACACACACACACACACACACACACACACACACACACACACACACACACACACACACACACACACACACACACACACACACACACACACACACACACACACACACACACACACACACACACACACACACACACACACATAGAAGCCAGTGTGTTAGTGCG
>NC_092087.1:124171230-124241230 GCF_045679555.1 Salvelinus alpinus | reverse complement strand
TACAAGCAGAAATCCTGCACGCCCCATCGCTCTCCCCCCTGCCGTCGCCCGGACCCCCCATTCACTACACCTCCTCAGAGAAAGAACGAGTGATGAGGAGAAAGCAAGGATTCCTCTCCTCTCTGTAGATAGAACGAAGACAGAAGTGAAACACTGCAATTTTTCTATAAGATAGAGAGAAATAAAGAGAATTACATGGGGAGAGATAGAGAAAGAGAGAGAGAAGGAGATAGACGGGGGAGAGATAGAGAAAGAGAGAGAGAAGGAGATAGACGGGGAGAGATAGAGAAAGAGAGAGAGAAGGAGATAGACGGGGGAGAGATAGAGAAAGAGAGAGAGAAGGAGATAGACGGGGAGAGATAGAGAAAGAGAGAGAGAAGGAGATAGACGGGGAGAGATAGAGAAAGAGAGAGAGAAGGAGATAGACGGGGGAGAGATAGAGAAAGAGAGAGAGAAGGAGATAGACGGGGGAGAGATAGAGAAAGAGAAGGAGATAGACGGGGGAGAGATAGAGAAAGAGAGAGAGAAGGAGATAGACGGGGAGAGATAGAGAAAGAGAAGGAGATAGACGGGGGAGAGATAGAGAAAGAGAGAGAGAAGGAGATAGACGGGGGAGAGATAGAGATAGAGAGAGAAGGAGATAGATGGGGGAGAGATAGAGATAGAGAGAGAAGGAGATAGATGGGGGAGAGATAGAGAAAGAGAGAGAGAAGGAGATAGACGGGGGAGAGATAGAGAAAGAGAGAGAGAAGGAGATAGATGGGGGAGAGATAGAGAAAGAGAGAGAGAAGGAGATAGACGGGGGAGAGATAGAGAAAGAGAGAGAGAAGGAGATAGATGGGGGAGAGATAGAGAAAGAGAGAGAGAAGGAGATAGACGGGGGAGAGATAGAGAAAGAGAGGGAGATAGATGGGGGAGAGATAGAGAAAGAGAGAGAGAAGGAGATAGACGGGGGAGAGATAGAGATAGATGGTTTATGGTTGTGAGGTCTGGGGTCCGCTCACCAACCAAGATTTCACAAAATGGGACAAACACCAAATTGAGACTCTGCATGCAGAATTCTGCAAAAATATCCTCCGTGTACAACGTAGAACACCAAATAATGCATGCAGAGCAGAATTAGGCCGATACCCACTAATTATCAAAATCCAGAAAAGAGCCGTTAAATTCTACAACCACCTAAAAGGAAGCGATTCCCAAACCTTCCATAACAAAGCCATCACCTACAGAGAGATGAACCTGGAGAAGAGTCCCCTAAGCAAGCTGGTCCTAGGGCTCTGTTCACAAACACAAACACACCCCACAGAGCCCCAGGACAACAGCACAATTAGACCCAACCAAATCATGAGAAAACAAAAAGATAATTACTTGACACATTGGAAAGAATTAACAAAAAAACAGAGCAAACTAGAATGCTATTTGGCCCTAAACAGAGAGTACACAGTGGCAGAATACCTGACCACTGTGACTGACCCAAACTTAAGGAAAGCTTTGACTATGTACAGACTCAGTGAGCATAGCCTTGCTATTGAGAAAGGCCGCCGTAGGCAGACATGGCTCTCAAGAGAAGACAGGCTATGTGCACACTGCCCACAAAATGAGGTGGAAACTGAGCTGCACTTCCTAACCTCCTGCCCAATGTATGACCATATTAGAGAGACATATTTCCCTCAGATTACACAGATCCACAAAGAATTCGAAAACAAATCCAATTTTGATAAACTCCCATATCTACTGGGTGAAATTCCACAGTGTGCCATCACAGCAGCAAGATTTGTGACCTGTTGCCACAAGAAAAGGGCAACCAGTGAAGAACAAACACCACTGTAAATACAACCCATATTTATGTTTATTTATTTTAACTTGTGTGCTTTAACCATTTGTACATTGTTACAACACTGCATATATATAATATGACATTTGTAATGTCTTTATTGTTTTGAAACTTCTGTATGTGTAATGTTTACTGTTCATTTTTATTGTTTATTTGACTTTTGTATATTACCTACCTCACTTGCTTTGGCAATGTTAACACATGTTTCCCATGCCAATAAAGCCCCTTGAATTGAATTGAATTGATAGAGAAAGAGAAGGAGATAGATGGGGAGAGATAGAGAAAGAGAGAGAGAAGGAGATAGATGGGGGAGAGATAGAGATAGAGAAAGAGAAGGAGATAGATGGGGGAGAGATAGAGAAAGAGAAGGAGATAGACGGGGGAGAGATAGAGAAAGAGAAGGAGATAGACGGGGGAGAGATAGAGAAAGAGAAGGAGATAGACGGGGGAGAGATAGAGAAAGAGAAGGAGATAGACGGGGGAGAGATAGAGAAAGAGAGAGAGAAGGAGATAGATGGGGGAGAGATAGAGAAAGAGAAGGAGATAGATGGGGGAGAGATAGAGAAAGAGAGAGAGAAGGAGATAGACGGGGGAGAGATAGAGAAAGAGAGAGAGAAGGAGATAGACGGGGGAGAGATAGAGAAAGAGAGAGAAGGAGATAGATGGGGGAGAGATAGAGAAAGAGAGAGAGAAGGAGATAGATGGGGGAGAGAGAGAAGGAGATAGACGGGGGAGAGATAGAGAAGGAGAAGGAGATAGACGGGGGAGAGATAGAGAAAGAGAAGGAGATAGACGGGGGAGAGATAGAGAAGGAGAGAGAGAAGGAGATAGACGGGGGAGAGATAGAGATAGAGAGAGAAGGAGATAGATGGGGGAGAGATAGAGATAGAGAGAGAAGGAGATAGATGGGGGAGAGAGAGAAGGAGATAGACGGGGGAGAGATAGAGAAAGAGAAGGAGATAGACGGGGGAGAGATAGAGAAAGAGAAGGAGATAGACGGGGGAGAGATAGAGAAGGAGAGAGAGAAGGAGATAGACGGGGGAGAGATAGAGATAGAGAGAGAAGGAGATAGATGGGGGAGAGATAGAGATAGAGAGAGAAGGAGATAGATGGGGGAGAGAGAGAAGGAGATAGATGGGGGAGAGATAGAGAAAGAGAGTATTTAGTTAGTATAGTTATATAGTATAGTTAATTTGTATTGTTTATTTCACTTTTGTATATTATCTACCTCACTTGCTTTGGCAATGTTAACACATGTTTCCCATGCCAATAAAGCCCCTTGAATTGAATTGAATTGAAATTGAGAGAGAAGGAGATAGATGGGGGAGAGAGATGCAGTAAGTTTTATTGAACCTTGTATGTGGCGGCTGGAGTTGTCTGTGAAGAAGACCTGCAGACAGAGAGAGAGAGAGAGAGAGAGAAGACGATGCATTCGTGGCTGTAGTCTTACAGATGTAGGATCTTCATTTGATCACCCTGTTGCAGGACAACTTTCCTGCAATGCAGGTTTAAAAAGGCTTCGGAAAGTTTGTGATTTCAACTTTGAAATTTCTGACTTCATTTTCCCTTAAGAAAAATTGAAGTCACCTGAGGTTGTGCTGAGGTTGTGTGTGTTTGCGGCCATCTTATCTCGTCCCATCAATATCCTCTTATATAAACGTCAGCTGTACCGTTTCACTCATCACTGTTTCCCATTCTGATGGCTTTATCCTCCGGCACAAGAGAGGGGACATCCCTCTCTCTCTCTCTCTCTCTCTCTCTCTCTCTCTCTCTCTCTCTCTCTCTCTCTCTCTCTCTCTCTCTCTCTCTCTCTCTCTCTCTCTCTCTCTCTCTCTCTCTCTCTCTCTCTCTCCTTTTGTCTGACTCCCTTGTTTTTCACTGTTTCTCTTTCTCTCGTTTCTCTCTCTATTGTCTTTCCCTCTCTCTCTCTGTGTGTCTCGATTCTCCCTCTTTCTGTCTCTCCCAGTCATTTCTCTCTCATTTCCCTCTCTCCATCCATTGCTCCTTCCCAACCCCCCCCACCCATCTCCTCCTCTCTTTATCATTCTTTATCCCTTTCACTCCCCATCCCTCTCTCTCCTTCTCTTAGGGCGATGCGTCACTAGCCTGCCCCCATGAAACAAGTCAATGTTCTGCCCGCTCGGCAGGCGTATAATAAATCTGAAGCGACTCTACGGCGAGCGCCGGGGATATTTATCTAAGTGGAGTGTGTCCTCCTCGGCTGAACGCGAGTGATTTCTCGTCTAAGGCACCTCTTACACAGAGAGAGAGGGAGGGAGAGGGAGGGAGAGCGGATAGTCCGAGAGAGAGCGGATAGTTAGGGAAATGGTGAGAGAGAGCGGATAGTTAGGGAAATGGTGAGAGAGAGCGGATAGTCAGGGAAATGGTGAGAGAGAGCGGGAGAGATGACTAAAGCCATCGGCAGAGCGAGAGACTTAGAGAGGAATAACTCCATCGACAGAGAGAGAGAGAGAGAGAGAGAGAGAGAGAGAGAGAGAGAGAGAGAGAGAGAGAGAGAGAGAGAGAGAGAGAGAGAGAGAGAGAGAGAGAGAGAGAGAGAGAGAGAGAGAAATCAGGCACTTCCTGCTGCTGAGCCCATAAAGCAGCTCTGTAGCGGTGATGGTGACGAGGCGAGCAGGGCATTAGTTGAAGCTGCTCTGCTGCTCGGGCAGCTTAAACGCCATGCAGCAGACACAGATCTGGATGAATGGCTACCCTCCTCCTTAGGGCCTTTCCCTTCAAAATCTCTCTCTCTCTCTCTCTTCTTTCTCGGAAGAGAGAGGTTATTGCTGCTGCTCGCCTGTGAGCGATTGCACATTACAGGAAATAGGGAAGGAGGGAGGGAAGAGAGAGGGAGAGAAAGAGAGGGGGGACCAACGAGGGAGAGAGATGGGGGGGGGGGGGGAGAATGGGAGCGAGAGATAGAATGAGGAGGGAGAAATGAGAACGGTAGTGATTATGATGATGGAGGGATATTTCTATTCTACTGTGAAAAGGTGAAGCAGGCAGCAGAAGTCGATATCACAGTGTAAATCTCAGACTATCAGAGTAATTAGCGCGGGTGAATTTTTCTGGACTTGACTTGTATTCTCTGCATCTTGGATACGGTCACCGTTGTAATGTCCTACGCATCAAGTCGTTACGTGAAATGAGCTTTAGTCTATGTAGAATTGTGGTTCAGATGATGCAAATGCAATTAGTACTGCATTACTGTAAAACCATAAGACAGTGGTTGCTATGCAAGGGATCATCATAATAAACTGCAGTACTGTTGTTCTAGATGATCTATGCTAAACCCTGAATTATTCATCCCTGCATGCCTTTCTACATGAGATGAGCCCTACTTGAACATTACTGTATTTCCCCCGCAATTAAACCAGTCCATTTTGCTTAGCACACCAGGAACCTTCTAACAACATGTGCTAAAGTTAATTACCTATAATAACGACGTGATATATTGGGGATGTGACTCCTCACTAAGAACATGGTATGAAACACGAAGCTTTTAATAAAGTCCTAAACACAACACAGGCCCCGCGGAGCATGTCATCTGTGTGTGGGAGTGTGTAGTCTGAGTTTGTTTACACACACTAGGAAATGAGGATGAGAGAGAGGGTTTGTTTGTGTTGTCTGGGTTGTACAGTGCGCTGCAAAAAATCTCCATGCTGTTTTTGACCTGTTTCCATTTTTTTTCAAGTTCAGTCAACCAAACTTGACAATTTTCATTATTACAACGTAATCCAGATGCGTCATCAACGCAGCTGATTGGTTAAATTAGCAAAAACATTTCAATTTCAGTTCTTCTCTAATTCAAATAGAAAACATTAGCTTTAGCTGTAACCATAAAATGCCTGAATTTCAGTTGCTCAACAAAAACTCTGAATCTTCGTCCAAAGGTGACCTATTGTGGGGAGAAACATCGACATGTTTTTCAATTATATTCGGGTTAAAGGTTAAGACCTGTCTCACCCCTTAGCGCCGCAGGTTTTATTTATTTTATTTTATTTCCAAAGCTGCTTTATGGAGAGCTCAGTCAGATCGCCTCAAACCTGTGTCATTCTAAACTTGTAAAATATTACAACTACACAACAAAAAAATGCTGAACAGGAGAAAACAGCTTCCAGTTATTTGTACTCATCGTGTTAAAACACAAGCTTTTATTTCTACACGCTCAACATACAATAAACATACATTTTCCTTGTACATCTACACCTACAACGTAAAACCATAACATATGTAGTGTCATATTAATATCAATGACATCGTTGCATTAATATGATACAAACAGGCACTTTTCATTAGAGACAAATGAAGACTATTGTCAAACAATTATGGCATAATAACATTAACAGACTCCGTGAGTCTCTTCATGATTGATAATATTATGGGGGGGGGGGGGGGTTGATTCAATGGTGTCGGGGCTTAAACAAGCACCCATCTTCCCCTCAGGGGCTGGGCTTGTGCATTAGTCAGACAAATCTCTTTGTCAACCCACTCCCCCCCTTCCACATTTTTATTCATAAGCGTTTGGCCTTAAGAAAGACATCAAACCGAGAATACAACCAGAGGTCACCAACGAGAGGTCACCGGCATCTTTGCACAATGTTAACCCCCGCATTGACGGAGCTAATTCACATTTCCTCAGTTCAGCCCACAGGGGTTAAAAGTAGGAGGAGGAAAGACGGGATGGACGGGAAGGGGATGGGAGGGAGGGGGAGAGGAGGGATGGAAGGGAATGGGATGTCTGTGCATGTACGTGCACACGTGTGTGTGTGTGTGTGTGTGTGTGTGTGTGTGTGTGTGTGTGTGTGTGTGTGTGTGTGTGTGTGTGTGTGTATGTGTGTATGTGTGTGTGTGTGTGTGTGTATCTCTCTCAGTCTGCAGTGTCTCCCACTTGACCCCGGCCCTCACCACATGGGGTTTGCTTTGACGGCCCCTGTGTCGCCAAATGAAAAGAGGAAAAGTGAATGTTGTCCTCTCAGAGCTCATTGGAACTCATTACAATAACAAAGGGGGCATATGGTTGTGTGTATGTTAGTTTATGGCGGTGGCAGCAACCATATTCCTCGGCGTAGGGAAGCCAGGTGCTATATGACTACACCCACTGAGAGCGGACAGATCATCTGCTGATGGCTCAGAATGGCCTCAGCCCAACAGGGTTCATATCTCTTTCACTGTCATGTAGGACTGACTGACTGACTGGGCTTGGCAAAGAGGAAAACACTGACTGACTGGGCTTGGCAAACAGGAAAACACTGACTGACTGGGCTTGGCAAAGAGGAAAACACTGACTGACTGGGCTTGGCAAACAGGAAAACACTGACTGACTGGGCTTGGCAAACAGGAAAACACTGACTGACTGGGCTTGGCAAAGAGGAAAACACTGACTGACTGGGCTTGGCAAAGAGGAAAACACTGACTGACTGGGCTTGGCAAAGAGGAAAACACTGACTGCACTGGGCTTGACAAACAGGAAAACACTGACTGACTGGGCTTGGCAAAGAGGAAAACACTCACTGAATGGGCTTGGCAAACAGGAAAACACTGACTGACTGGGCTTGGCAAAGAGGAAAACACTGACTGACTGGGCTTGGCAAAGAGGAAAACACTGACTGACTGGGCTTGGCAAACAGGAAAACACTGACTGCACTGGGCTTGACAAACAGGAAAACACTGACTGACTGGGCTTGGCAAAGAGGAAAACACTGACTGACTGGGCTTGGCAAAGAGGAAAACACTGACTGACTGGGCTTGGCAAAGAGGAAAACACTGACTGCACTGTATGACCACGTGAAACAGGGGGTTGTGTTTGTACCTCACTTTATTTATCGGGGGGAAATAATAATTTCACATAAAAGAAAGTAGGGAAGTGGATTATTTTACAGGCTAAACAATAAAATGGAACAACTGATTTGGACATTTCTTATTACATCTCAATCACAATACCACCTAGCTAACCCTTTGAATAAAAAAACAAACATATTCATTCCAAACCAGATGACCCTAACATCCCTCACCCATCCCTCAACAGAAAGAACTAACCTGCAGCACTATAGTCTCCAATCTAGCAGCCCTCTCCACACAAAGAGCTCTCTCCGTCATGAATAGGCAGCTCCACCCTAATGGCAATTCAATAAACTCCCCCTATTCTAAATGAACAGCCCAATCCTCCTTGGCATCTGCTGCGGGCCAACCTCGCCAGACGCTCGTCTTGTAAGAGGGCCATTGCTAGCTAATTGAAAGACTGTTGTGGCAGGAGAGAGGGAGAGGGGTAGAGAGACAGAGAGGGAGACAGAGACAGAGCAAGAGACACAGAGAGAGAGAGACAGAGAGAGACAGAGACAGAGACAGAGAGAGAGAGAGAGAGAGAGAGAGAGAGAGAGAGAGAGAGAGAGAGAGAGAGAGAGAGAGAGAGAGAGAGAGAGAGAGAGAGAGCAAGAGAGAGACAGAGAGAGAGAGAGACAGAGAGAGAGAGAGAGAGACAGAGAGAGAGAGAGACAGAGACAGAGAGAGAGAGAGAGAGAGAGAGAGAGAGAGAGAGAGAGAGAGAGAGAGAGAGAGAGAGAGAGAGAGAGAGAGAGAGAGAGAGAGAGAGAGAGAGAGAGAGAGAGAGAGAGAGAGAGAGAGAGAGAGAGAGAGCGTCATCCCATCTTCCCTCTCAGGAACAGCTGACCTGTGCTGGTCCAGCTCCCAGACCGCCATGTTGTTCTAGCCCGTCTGGGCAGCTCATTCACAGATCTAACACCCGTCAGATAATTATTGGGGACCTTTGGGTTTTGTACGATTTAACTAAATGAAATGATTGGTGTGGGTTGGGATACATTGAACATGTTGCTCTCTACATAGTCACTTGTGACAAATGATACAAAGTAGCTTGCCAGTTCAAGACTTGGTTCTGGCTATCGAGATTACTCTCATAACCATTTTGCTACCTTAAAATAACATCTAAAAAGAGATTCAAATAGATTTGTTCCCTTCAGATCTGCACCACCTGTTCCACATTTTCATAGTGAAAGATAAAGTAGGCTATAGAACATTTTCTAAATGAATAAAACACATAAAAGAAGGTGTATTTATCGCATATGTCTTCACAACCCAGAGTTAATACTTGGTGGAAGCACCTTTGGCAACAATCACAGCTGTAATTCATTTTGAATATGATTCTTCCAACTCTGCACAACTCTTAGGGCAACATATATCCATCGTTTTTTTTCTAAATTGCTCAAGCTCGGTACATTTTTGGGGGGAATCATTTATGGACAGCAATACTCAAACCTTGATATTCAAGCAGTTTTATTGTCAGGACTGAGACTGGACCATTCAGGAACACTCAACACCTCTTGGAATGGCATTCGGGTATCTTTGGCATTCAATTTTGTGTACTTGTCCGGCTGAAAAATAAAACTCTATCTCGGGGTTATGTATTCAGAAGAATGAGGCATGTTTTCCTTTGACCTTTCACCTTGGCTTTGCTCCTTTCATATTTATTTAGATCCTGACGAACTCAGGTAAAAAGCTGTAGAGGAAAAACTGCCTCGGTCTTCTGAATACATAACGCTGAGATAGAGTTGTATTTTTCAGCGGGATAATTACACACATTTTAATGCTATGGACACACCAGAATGACTTCCCAAGAGATAATTACGGGATCCAGTTGCAGTCCTTTGCTTGAAATTCAGAGAATGTTTGAATATTGCTGTCCATCTAAGATTCCCAACCAAATTTACTGAGCTTGAGCAATTTTGACAAAAACAATGGATATACAGTGCATTCGGAAAGTATTCAGACCCCTTGACATTTTCCACATTTTGTTGCTTTACAGTCTAATTCTAAAAGCTATTGAACATTTTCTAAATGAATAAAACACATAAAAGAAGGGGTATTGATCGCATATGTCTTCACAACCCAGAGTTAATACTTGGTGGAAGCACCTTTGGCCACAATTACAGCTGTAATTCATTTTGAATATGATTCTATGAACTCTGAACTCTTAGGGCAACATATAACCATTGTTTTTTTCCCAAAATTACTCAAGCTCAGTAAATTTGGTTGGGAATCATTGATGGACAACAATATTCAAACCTTATCTCTGATTTTCAAGCAGTTATATTGTCAGGGCTGAGACTGGACCACTCAGACCCCTTGACTTTATCCACATTTGCTTACGTTACAGCTTTATTCTAAAATTGATTGAAATATTTTTTTTACCTCATCAATCTACACACAATACCCCATAATGACAAAGCGAAAACAGGTTTTTATAAATGTTTGCACATTTATAAAATACAAATAAAATAAATACCTTATTTACATAAGTATTCAGGCCCTTTGCTATGAGACTCTAAATTGAGCGCAGGTGCATCCTGTTTCCATTGATCATCCTTGAGATGTTTCTACAACTTCATTCAATTGATTGGACATGATTTGGAAAGGCACACACCTGTCTATTTAAGGTCCTACAGTTGACAGTGCATGTCCGAGCAAAAACCAAGACATGATGTCGAATAAATTGTCTGTAGAGCTCCGAGACAGGATTGTGTCGAAGCACAGATCTGGGGAAGGGTACCAAAACATTTCTGCATCATTGAAGGTGCACTGAAGGTGAGAAACAAGATTCTCTGGTCTGATGAAACCAAGATTGAACTCTTTGACCTGAATGCCAAGCGGGATGTCTGGAGGAAACCTGGCACCATCCCTACGGTGAAGCATGGTGGTGGCAGCATCATGCTGTGGGGATCTTTTCAGCGGCAGGGTCTGGGAGGCTAGTCAGGATTGAGGGAAAGATGAACAGAGCAAAGCACAGAGAGATCCTGGATGAAAACCTGCTCCAGAGCGCCCAGGACCTCAGACTGGGGTGAAGGTTCACCTTCCAACAGGACAACAACCCTAAGCACACAGCCAAGACAACGCAGGAGTCGCTTCGAGACAAGTCTCTGAATATCCTTGAGTGGCCCAGCCAGAGCCCGGACTTGAACCTGATTGAACATCTCTGGAGAGACCTGAAAATAACTGTGCAGCAACGCTCCCCATCCAACCTGACAGAACTTGAGAGAATGGGAGAAACTCCCCAAATACAGGTATGCCAAGCTTGTAGATGCATACCCAAGAAGACTCGAGGCTGTAATCGCTGCCAAAGGTGCTTCAACAAAGTACTGAATAAAGGGTCTGAATACCTATGTAAATGTGATATTTCCAGTTTTTGTTATATATACATTTGCACACACACACACACAAAAGTTTTTGCTTTGTCAATATGGGGTATTGATTGTAGATTGATGGGGGAAAAATCAATTGAATCCATTTTAAAATAAGGCTGGACCGTAACAAAATGTGGAAAAAGTCAAGGGGTCTGAATACTTTCTGAATCCACTGTATGTTGCCATGAGAGTTGTGCAGAGTTGGTAGAATCTAATTCAACAGGATTTACAGCTGTAATTGCTGCCAAATGTGTTTCCACCAAGTATTAACTCTGGGGTTTAAAGACATACGCAATCAATACAATTAATTTTTGTATGTTTTATTAATTTAGAAAATGTTCTACACTTTTTCTTTCACTTTTGAAAATGTGGATCATGATGTGGAGATTTGTGGGACGAACATCGACTACAATCCCTTTAAATATGTACTTTTAAGGCAGAAGAAAGGTGACAACTGTGCAAGGGGTGAGTTGACTTTCACTAGGCACTGTACAAATATGACTGCACTGTATGGATTGAAATTCGTTGAACACATTGCTCTCAACCCATCGAGTTCTTTACTGACTTCTGTGAAGAATTATACACTCTATTTCAGTAAAACTCTCATTTGAATCCAAAGTTTACAGTGTTGTTTATTGTGAGAGGATGGTTCCACCACCGTCTCCCCTTCATCCATATCTGTTTATACTCTCCTGTAATTGTAATTCCATTACATCAAATAAAACTAATCTAATGAAAATCCAATGAAAACTAAGGATTGCCGTCATAATTTCTACCCAGGTCTCCTCTGACAGTTCACATTATCAAAACCCAATGAATATGAATATAAACAATATAAACTATACAGGACGCAGCCGGTTAACTCTCCCAAGCCCTTCAACGCTATAGTTTACTGCATTACTGAACTGAGAGATGTATATGAGGGAGAAAACTCATTCAAATGAAGTATGCTGCTGGTATAGAGGAATCCATGGTAGTATGAATGCAGGTGGAATGTGTACCACTCTTTCCATAGCAAAAAGGTTAGCCTATGCTCTTATGAGGGCAATTCCGCCACTTTTCATAATCATCATCTCCAGCACCATACTAGTGTCTACATACTGTATGTGAAAAACTGCATGTTTCTATGATCTGTGGTTAAAAAGAGAGGAAAGGTCTTAAAAAATGCTTTTCTGTGGATTAAACGTTTTTAAAAAACAGTGATTTTCAAAACCTGCAACGAGTTTCTTGCTCACTGGAGGGTATTTTGTTGCTCCGCATGGCACCATGAATCTCACAGTGTTAGACAATCACTGGTTTAAATGTTTTAACCTTTGATGATGTCATCGCGTGTAACTTTTTTACTTTCTCTTTTTCCCCCGTCAAAACGTAGACATGCGACGTTTTCACATAATGCTGACACCGGTATTGTGCTGGAGGTAATGAAAATCAGGTTGAAAAGTGGTGGAGTTGCCCTTTAAAGCCACAATCTGCCATTTCAATATCTTGACCATTGACTGACCATTGAACAGAAGCAAATAATGCAGAATGTACTAAGAAGGATTCAGGTCAAGAGGAGTAGGGTTATGTCTTGCACCCATTGACACTAAAACTCCCTCCATAGAAAACAACAGCGACTATACGCTGATTTAGATAGACATGGTTAAAAAGTCACAACCTCCATCAGTAGTATTCCTTTAGTAGTCATAGAAAAGGCCTTAAGCACCCATGCCACTCTCTACCCAGCTGACCCGGGTTGTGGCAGGTAGCCTAGCAGTTATACACCCATGCCACTCTCTACCCAGCCAGTGACGCTGACGCAGGTTGTGGCAGGTAGCCTAGCAGTTAAGGGCGTTGGGCCAGTAACCGAAAGGGCGCTGGTTCAAATCCCTGAGCAGACTAGATGAAACATCTGGTTCCGTGTGTGGCGTGAGGCCCCACCACCCTCACGTTGGGGTGGGTGGCGGGGCTGGTGAGCCCCTTTCCCGAAATCTCCAACCAAACATATGTGCCGTTTCAGGGGTTTTCATTGTTTTTGGGGTGGAAAAGTGTGCATTCCGTGATTAGAAACGCTTGTGTCTGGGCTGTACCAACCATGTTTATAGCCCCCCCCCCCCCCCCCCCATCACTCTGGGTTGGTTGAGCAGACCTGGGTTCAAATACTATTGGAAATTCTTTCAAATACTTTAGCTGTGCTTGATTGAGCCTGCCTGCTGCGATAGAACCAATTAGAAAGTCCCAAAAGAGCCAACCCCGACCACCTGGCACTCCAGGCAGGCTAAAGCAAATGCTTAAAGTATTTGAAAGATTTCAAATAGTATTTGAACCCAGTACTGGGCTCCAGCCAGTTGGCTGGGTCAGTAACAACCTGGGGGAACCAACTGTTAGTGTTGGATTGGGCGGTAATGATACTGGTGTAGTGGGAGGATCCCTGTGGTTACTCAGAGACTGCACCTGTTTGGCTTATTTATCCTGTTACCACATTAACTGTGAGAGTATTGCAAGCTGTTTTGGTGTATTGACTGTTGACTTCAATGTTGATATGTTCTATGCATTTCAAGGTTTGGTTCCCATTGAATGTATTGGGATAATATGCTAAAATGTATACAGCCTATGTAGTTGACTTGTCATGCAGTGCAACTCTTAATCACATGTATGGTCCCAAATGAATAATCGATGATTCCACAGTGTGGCATAGCCACCTCTTCTAGGAGTTTTGTATAGAAGGCTCAAGGCTTTCCTCAAGAATTGTCCAATGCCCGTGTGCAAATCACCCCTGGTAATGACATATGATTTATTTATTAACTGTGAGACGTATCTGAGCCTCTATCTTGAGCTGATGTTATTTGAGATAACATGTCTATTGGGGGTAGGCTATAGGCCATCCTTGGGGCCTCACAAAGTGGCTACAATGTGGATAGCTCAGACCAGCTGTCTAACCAGTGTCTAATCCATGGTGATTGCTGTGTGTCTCCAGTTGTGGGGGTCCATCATGCATCAGTATAGCGTTGAAAGATTGATTCTGTTGTACACCCCATAATGTTTATGAGGTTATGTTGTTTACAAACTAAGACCTGCTGCCTGTGGAGACCATGCATATGCTATTCAGAAAACGAAGGGCCTCTACTTGAGGGGTGGCTATTTATACAGTTCTCAAAAAATATTTTTGTGATTTTACTTGACCGCAGGACTACTGGTTGCAATAAAAGCAGTTGACATTTGAATGACATGTCGGGTGCGTTGCCAAAGAATGTCGCTTTCTCAACGCAGTCTGGTAATAGCTAGCCTGATACAGTTCCTGTATCAGGCTAGCTGAGGAGTAGGCATGTTGACGACCTTGGCAAGGGGGTGGGGGGGTGGGGGGCAAACCGCCGCAAATATCTATCTTTAATAAAGCAGGCGCTGTATCATAGCAGTAGTCCAATCCTTTGAACAAAATCTGCGTTGGCTCATAGTGGCGGATTGCAACATGCAATAGACATGTCCATCACAATCAAGCGTGACAGGCGGCTAAATGACAAGAGTTATGAAGGCTTGGCTCTTCACAAGTATTTACCCTACTTCGAGAATATCATATCATATCATTACCATAAACGAAAGCGTTCTGTGTTTTTTTTCGTGTTTTCCATGTAATCGCATACACAGAAGTCTTATTTTGGTAATGAAGCATTACACGAAAGGCTGTTCCCAGCTGTTGACACTTTTTTAAATGAACTTATGACAAAAATGTGCGTTGTTTCTTTGTTATTCTTGATCGGATGAAAAAAAAAGTTGGCAAGGAGGAGAACGCAGTATGAAATGTGTGAATTGGGAGTGTTATGCATTTATTATTCGTTGCAGACCACAACTGAGTCCACATATCTGTGGTCTGTTTAGCTAGTATTTTGGCTGGCAGGAATCTAACCTTTGATGGTGCAAATTCGATAATAATACATCGAATGTGTACATCAATATTCCTACAATGATTACTACTTACTGGAGCTAGTGGTACTATGTTTAATTGCCTATTAGCCTAATGTTGTTATAGACAACTATTATATTGTATGTAGCCTACTCTTATTACTCTGGTGTTACAAAGAATAAACCCATATAGGAAGGACATTAGCTGCCATTGATTGCTACACAATTACGGATTTTAGTATTTTAACTTACAAAAATCTTTGTCAAATATTTTGCTGTCATGTTTGATGTGGTGTTTTCCAACTAAATCCTGAGAAATGGGGCGCGTTTCATACAAAATGGGGCATGTAAAAGATCTAACATCGACTCTGAAATCAGATATTACACCCGACAAGCAAATATAAATTCTGGAATTAAACTGTCTTGAGTTTTGGCTGTGGGGTAGCAAGAACTTCCAAATGTGATTAAGTTACCATGAACGCAGTTTACCCATGCATGCAGAAACCATTTTTGAAGTTTGACAGAATGACAATACAGAAAATCCTTTTGTAGCCTACATTTTATAACCAGTGTAGTCGAAACGTTAATCACAATAGATTTAGTTCAGAGACAATATTTCGTTCCAAATGTTTCGTTCTGAACCAAATATTTAAAATATATAGTTAAAACACGTGGCATCATTCTTCACTTCCATAATGACTTTTTTTTTACTTTTTCGTTTCAGTGTTTTTTTATATCCTTTGCTTAGGGCCACATGAATGATTTTGCATTCAGCTGCAAATTACATTTGTAGCATATTTGAGGCGTGAGGTAAAATATTGGTGATATCAAACCCGGAATACTGTATAATAAATAGACTTCAACCCGACGTTTTTCAAAACAACAATATTTATCACCAGTCTGTTTTTGCTCTGGGTCTTTGACATAATAATACACTATGGTTGTTGATGGAGTGGGACACGTCCCTTATGCACCAGAATCAAAACTCTCTCTCTCTCTCTCTCTCTCTCTCTCTCTCTCTCTCTCTCTCTCTCTCTCTCTCTCTCTCTCTCTCTCTCTCTCTCTCTCTCTCTCTCTCTCTCTCTCTCTCTGACATATTATCATTATGTTGATATTTTATTTCCCCTGGCGTTACATCAGAGCGTGCAGAATGAGCCATCAAAGTGTTTAGTGACGCCTCCTCGTTGTGATGTATCAGTCTTCAGAAACATAACAGTATGTTTCAGTTATATCTGGAACATTGCAGACCACAGTCTGTCAGGATTGAAATAGTAAAGAACAATGTGGACTTTATTATAACGTATATGTAGCCTAGCTTACTATGCAGTTGCGCAGGTAGCTTATGCTATTGTTATTGTTCAGTTACAGAATTCATAAATTGATAATAATGTTGTAATATTATGCATAACTATTATCATAGGCCTTAAATAATATGACTTATAATACGAATACTAATACTAACACTTACAATAATATTAATAGTAATTGAAATGTATTCTAATCTCATTTATTGCATTCATGTTGAGTTATCATATTATTCCACAACGTCCCACATATTATACGGAAATAGTTTGATATTCAGACTGAAAAATAAACTAAGAGTTGATAATTTAAAAAATGAAATACAGAAGTAGGCTACGTCACCGAAATATATTATGTATCATTCGTTCCTGTATGCAGATGGACCCGTCGGCTGTCTTTCAGAACGGAAGCAAAATAAAGCATCATGCCACCGCTAGCTCGAGGACCGGGAGGACCGGGAGGACCCGGAGAGAGATTTGATCCGAGATGAAATATCTAGCTGATGATGTAAAAGGTCCCTTTCGCGTGAGTTATGACCCGGATTTGGCTAGGCTGAGAGGGATGCATGCTGCTCCTCTCTCCCCCTCTCCTCCCCTCTCCTCTCCTCCTCTCCCACTCTCCTCTCCTCTCCTCGCCTCCTCACCTCACTCCCCCGCCCTGAAGGATTGTATCATCAGTCCTGATATATTGCCTAGATCCATATTGCCTTCAGAAAATAAAGGCTCATCCAAAACCATCGCTTTTGGTGGAGGAAAAAGCACTTTCTGTACTAACTAGTAATTACTTCTTAATCCACTGCATAGCATCATTTTACCAATTTCAGAATCATTGAAATCATTTCCAATATTCACATTGGAAATGTTCAAAGTATCTATCTTCTAAAAAATCACACATAGTTTATTACTGTAATACTATACTTAAATACGCAATGCGATTTAATCCCCCATTGACTGCACACTCTCTCTTGCTCATTTACCGTAAGGCCTATTCTGGTATCTCACCCCAAGACTAATTTAGACCCAAAGATGATAAGAGCGCAACCCGTTATAATTCCAACCGGCTCCTCCTCCTTCAAACCATGCCTTGTAATTATTGGGAGCATCCCACTCGCAAAAGCCCTGCACTGGACTGCAACATAGTCAGAGAGTGAAAGGGAGAGGGCGAAAGTGCCAGTGGGGACATAATTGATTACGTCCTAATCAATATTAACTTGTTAGTCAGTTGATGCTGCAACTTCTTTGGACCTCGCCATTTTCAGGGAGGCACAGTTCTCCTTCGGATTGTCTGTACGTATTTTTGTGGAATAATACTTTCAAGAAGATATCCCGGTTTGGAATTAGGAGGGCTTTTTTTATGTTTCTTTTTGCAAGAAAGTTTGCAGCCATGGCGTGCATTTGGTGACTGTAATGTGACTGTTTCTTCGATAGGGTTCGATATTATTTGATATCTGTTTTTGTTGTTTTCGTTGTTAGCAATTCAAAACAATTTAAAGTTCGCTTGCGTAGCGACTAACGCACTAATAATGACATCCAAAGAAGTCGCCAAATGTGATGCGGTCGAGAATAGGAGGCGAAGTCCGTTGGACCATCTTCCTCCACCTGCAAACTCGAATAAGCCACTGACACCGTTCAGTATCCAAGACATTCTCAACAAACCCTCCGTGAAACGAAGTTACACCATTTGTGGGACAGCACACCTGATTTCATCCGCTGAGAAGCACCGTTCCTCCAGCATCTCTGCTCTGTCCAACCGGGCACTGCTCGCACAAACCTCACCACTCTGCGCGCTGGAAGAACTAGCTAGTAAAACCTTCAAGGGGCTCGAAGTTAGCGTGCTACAAGCAGCTGAAGGTAAATATGATGGTATTTATGGCCTATTATAATCATTATATCGATATTACTTTCATAACAGTGCAATGCACAATTTAAAGGGAATTTATTATTTTTCATTTGATCTGTGAAAATATAAATAAGTAATATTGTATCTAAAAATAGACATTGAACATTAGGCTTTAAACAAGATTGTTTGCCAGAAAATGTTACATTGCATCTCTTCTGTGCGTAATTTGGAAGGATGAAAAAGAGTCTATTCATGAATATACCAGCTGGAATTGTGCAATTGTTCTCTTTATGATGAATGCATAACATTACGTCTACGTTTATATTTGGTATATAGGCTAATATAACAAATTTTATATCATTGATTTGGGGACAAATGTCTCAAAATATGTTTAAAATGTTTAAATGCAGAGTTCAACGCCCTGCAGAGCCAATGCCATAGCAGCATGAGAATGACATCAACATATCACTGACTTAACATTTTATCTTTGTTTGTGCAGGGAGAGACGGAATGACACTCTTTGGGCAAAGAAACACCCCGAAGAAGCGAAGGAAGTCCAGGACTGCCTTCACCAACCACCAAATCTACGAATTAGAGAAAAGATTCCTGTATCAGAAATATTTGTCTCCCGCTGACCGAGACCAAATCGCCCAACAATTGGGTCTAACGAACGCCCAAGTCATCACGTGGTTCCAGAACAGGAGAGCCAAACTAAAGCGAGATCTGGAAGAGATGAAGGCCGACGTGGAGTCGGCCAAAACTATAGGTGACGGTGTTGTACCTCTTGAGAAACTCGCCAAGCTCGCTGACCTCGAGAAATGCGCCAATGGAACGCTCGGACATCACCCGCGAGCCGATTCTCCCGCGCAGAGTGGCGGACAAGAGTACGAGCTCGCTCGCAAGCTGCGGATGTCCCCCCTGTCGCCATTTTCAGACCACACAACAAGTAAAGAATGCTCAGAGGACGACGAAGACCTAGAAATTGATGTGGATGACTGATTGCGCAGTGGGATAATGAAATACAAAAATTACGACAACAAGCAGTAACAATCCTTACTACGATTGTAACTTTTCCCTGCTGATATTCGTACATCATCTCAGAACATTTACTAGTCTGTTGTGACTTTTGTATCGGCACACAGATATTCACAGTAAGCATGAACAGTACAACAAATAGCCTATGCAGTGCTATATCCATTTGTATTCATCAGCAGTCGGACAGTTTCCTCTTGTCTTCAAATGTCAATGAAAGCAATATAGGTTTCATAATCAGAACTAAAGATAATGCTATTATTTTGAAACATTTAATTGTCTATCAGACACACACACCTCTTTGAGGTATTTCTCTCTCTCACACACACACACACACCTATTTTAGTTATCTCTCTCTCTCTTTCACATACACACACACACACACACACACACACACACACACACACACACACACACACACACACACACACACACACACACATACACACATTGATCCTTGTTCATATTTATGTAACACCGTGTCATATGCTTTAAGTATGTCAGTTTTATGAAATATTTTCGATAGGTTTTGCATGTTGAAATGCATGTTTTGTTTTGTTGATCATATCTATTTATTTTTCCTTTTAAATTATATCGCTTGTTTATTTTTTGAGACATACCTTATCATACATATAGGTCTACTCGAGTTCAGACCGTTTGTACACAGCGTTTACATAATTAGCTAGTCATATTTACACCAACCATAATCCGTATGCTGCATTGCATGATACGAAAGGCAAATTCAAAGGATCAAAAACCAAGTTATGCGTTTTATAGAGAAATGGTCAAACAAAGGTTATAAAAATACAAAATACTGCGGTGATATTTCGACATGGAGCTACAGTTACTGGACCGTAGGAATATATTCATTTGTTTGGATACAATAGAGTACTCTATGGTTGAATAGATTTGTTATGTTTTGTACACCTGTAAGTGCCTTTCTAAAATCAGGACAGTATTTGAAAACCAATGCACATTCTGTAATGTATATACTATGGAAATAAAATGGCTTTTCTCAACACGCTGTTTGTGTCATTATTATACTGATAGATTATACTTTCGATATTTAGTCCTAGTAAAAATGGTGACTATATGTAGAATCAAGGGGGGGGGGGACTGAAATCCTTTATGAAGCTAATTCAATGCAGGCCTACATTATGGACGTTTAGAGTAGCCTATTTAGCAACCATGATCCATTATAATACTTCAATATTTTTTGTTCCATTGTATCCCATTTGTGAGGATACTCGAAACATTTTGTGGCTCAGCCATCTCACTCTCTTTCAAACTGCTAAATGCGTGTCTTGGCTTCTTGACCCGGCAACGTGTTTCCCCATTCGGGACGAAATTTATGTGAGAATCGCAAATCTGGTGCTGGGGGAGAAAAGAGGGTCTGGGATGCCACAAAAACACAAAGTTTTGGGCCAGTTTTCCTGAGCCTTTATGGGTGTTTTTTTGTTCTGCGGGGCTGCGGGACGAGGCCATAATTTTGAGCGTAAAGCATGAAAACTGGGGACAAATGAGATGCCTTCCCCGATGTGACAAGTCACAATAGAGCCCGCCCGGTCTCCCGCAGGCAGCAATGCTGAGACAAGTGTGTCCCACCGTACAAAAAAGACTCAAACGTTTGGAGGCCATATGGTTTTTGAATTTTCCTCACAATTTCAGACAATTTGATGGATTGACTTAACCCTCCTTTTAAACTGTTTAACTCCCCGCGAACAAAGGCCGTAATGCATACACAGGCCCTTCTCTTCACGAGGGCATCTGCGACCATTAATGTCTAGCCTCTTTTCTTTGCCTTTTTAGCCTGGCATTTGGAACAAGTCAATGAATTACAATGAAAATGGCTCTTTTTTTTGTCCAGCCACTTGTCTTTCTTCCCTTTTTAGGCCCTGAAATAATATGTTTGACTTTTGTCCAGGAACGTTTTTCTAAACAACAAAATGCGGCACATTTTGTGTGAGAGTGTTTTTCATGTTAAGTAGCCCTAGTCATAAAGAGTTTAGAGTGTGACAGTTATGCCAAAGTCTAGTTAAAAGGAGTCTTTCGTTGCTTTTCTTCTCATGTCTTTTTCTTCTTCTCTCTTTATTTCCTTTGTCTTTGCGGAGTTTAATGAAGCTGAAAACATGGTGATGTGAGAAGAAGTCATAAAGAAAAGCTTTCTTTTTGATCTAGAAGAGCCTTGTTTAACCCTCCGTCTTTTTAAGAAGGGGATTGATGCTGCTAAAGAGGGCTTTTCTTTTCAATACTTTTTTGGAAGCTGGTCGCATGAGTTTTATCATCCAACTCTATTATAGCCTATAACGTGTGATCTATACAATTTGCAGACCTATAGCTTCTCATCTTTACTAAAATAAATGGGTAGTAGGCGTAAAAGGCTAATGCTAATAATAATAATAATGATTTCTATATATGTTATTTTTCAATTAGCCTTTTTATAATTATATTTGCCTTATTAACAGTGAACACCTATCCCGTGTCTGGACTTTGATCTGCATTTCAAATTAAGCTTCCCTAAAAAATGTAAATAAAAATATTAATAAAGCGTTACAATATTCAATAACATTGTTATTACAAAGGGAACACATAAGCTACTTATATAAAGTCAATTATTGACTGAAATAATGTGGGAGAAACTATCAACACAACCAACAAAATTGTTGAATTTATTTGGATGAGGGTCGATTCTTTTAGCTTACACTGACGGTTTGACAAGATTTGAATAATAGGCAGCAGACTATTCTCAATGCCTTAATTAATTAGCTGGACGACCACATACAATTTAATTCCGATGACAATGTTAGGCTACTGTAGGATTCTCCAATAATATTTGGATATGGGTAGGCTATATGACCACACGAACACACACATAGGCTAAGGCTAACCACACAAACAACGGCGCGAGCATTGACGGGCTACTTGACTTGACTGCGCGCGTGGTCGACAAATAAACCCCCTGCGGTTTTGATGAAGAAAAAAAAAACGTGCTCGAATTCTCCCCACCTCCTTATATCACTCACGCCTATTCTGAATAAAGCATATTTATGGTCGGGGAGAGAGGAGAGTGTTAAGGCAGGCTAAGTTTATGGATTTCACTTGCTTATTTTATGAGCGGTTGTCAAGGCGATAACTAATACGACAGTCAGTGGGACCAGTTCTTGGTAATTAATCCGTTGGTCTTAAGTGTATTTCAGTTCAAGATGGAAAAAAATCACTAATTCAATCGTCCGGAAAATTGAAGTTTGATGCATGAGTCCCTGCTAAAACAATGGGGCTGGCCACCAAACTCTCTCTCTTTTCATCAATTTTTTCCTCCCCTTCTGTGGTCCATTCATTTATCTGTCTGTTTCTTTTTTTCCTCATTGTGCAAACATTTATTACTAGAAAAGCAGGAATAACTTATCTCTGTAGCCTAATAAGGAGAAATATATCTTAGCAAAGTTTTCAATCTAAACTTAAATCAACCCAATGTTCGAATGTTTTATAGGCCAATTTATATCAAACTAGCAAATTGTCATAGCCACAGGTACAAGCAATCTTTTTAGCCTTTTATATTTCATCTGAAGATATAATGCACATTATCTACACATGTTGTATGTGTGTATTCTATGAATAATCTCCATAAATCACGAGAATAACCTACATAAATTGTTAGCTGCACCAAAAGTCAAAATCGGATAAAATACTCAGGTATGGAGTTGTCAGTGAAAGTCTCTAAACAGGGATGAAGAGCAAAGTTTTAATCATACCGTTCCTTGAGAACCAGTTGATACTTCAAACTTCAATTTTACGGGCGATTGAACTAAGCATGTTCCTGACAGAATTGATGTATGTATTAATTTCCTTTAACTGTTGATTAATTAGCCCGCGCTGAAGGCTCAAATGGAACTGTTTTCTTCACATTTGCATATTAATCAAATTGTAGTTGATCATTCGCACGAGGCATGTGATTTAGGAGGGGCGCATATAGGCTTGGTAAAAAATATATACCCCAACCTTGGAAATATTTTCTCTCCTCTGCTGCCGCTGAGTTGCCTGCACTGCATTAAAACCAAAGACGCAGAACGAGTTAGCTTAGCTATTTCCAGCAAACAGAAATTGCCTGTCCAGTTTTCTGACGGCACACCGCTGAGCAGACAGATCTTAATGATGTCAAAATGTCACCGATTTAAACCGGGAGCTTTACCACTACACAAAACCTAATTTCTCTATCTCTTGCTCTCTTGCTCTCTTGCTCTCTTGCTCTCTCGTTCTCTCTCTCTCTCTTTCTCTCTCAATTCAATTTACATTTCAATTGAAGGGGCTTTATTGGCATGGTAAACATATGTTTACATTGCCAAAGCAAGTGAAATAGATAATAAACAGTATACAGTATACATTAGCCTCACAAAAGTTCCAAAATAATAAAGACATTTCAAATACAGTAGGCCTATATTGTCTGTGTGTGTGTGTGTGTGCGTGTCTTGAGGCTGTTGCTCATTCTGAGAGAGATTTCATGTGAAAATGTAATGTATGACGTCTGATGGGTTGAATTAGATTAGTAAAAAAGATACACATTTTCAAAGGCTGCCATCTTCTGGTTAAATACACTCACTCGCTCGCCCAAAAGCTCTCCTATATAACTTGGAAGTTTCTCTACTCCTGTAAGTATGGTGCCACTGCCACCTAGTGGTCGGATTCTATCAAGCATCTCAGAGTGGTCTTTACAGTGCCTTGCAAAAGTATTCATCCCCTTGGCGTTTTTCCTATTTTGTTGCATTGCAACCTGTAATTTAAATTGATTTTTATTTGGATTCATCTAATGGACATAAACAAAATAGTCCAAATTGGTGAAGTGAAATGAAAAAAATAACTTGTTTCAAAAAATTCAAAGAAAGAAAAGTGGTGCGTGCATATGTATTCACCGACTTTGTCATGAAGCCCCTAAATAAGATCTGGTACAACCAATTACCTTCAGAAGTCACATAAATAGGTAAATAAATTCCACCTGTGTTCAATCTAAGTGTCACATGATCTCAGTATATATACAGTGGGGAGAACAAGTATTTGATACACTGCCGATTTTGCAGGTTTTCCTACTTACAAAGCATGTAGAGGTCTGTAATTTTTATCATAGGTACACTTTAACTGTGAGAGACGGAATCTAAAACAAAAATCCAGAAAATCACATTGTATGATTTTTAAGTAATTAATTTGCATTTTATTGCATGACATAAGTATTTGATCACCTACCAACCAGTAAGAATTCCGGCTCTCACAGACCTGTTAGTTTTTCTTTAAGAAGCCCTCCTGTTCTCCACTCATTACCTGTATTAACTGCAACTGTTTGAACTCGTTACCTGTATAAAAGACACCTGTCCACACACTCAATCAAACAGACTCCAACCTCTCCACAATGGCCAAGACCAGAGAGCTGTGTAAGGACATCAGGGATAAAATTGTAGACCTACACAAGGCTGGGATGGGCTACAGGACAATAGGCAAGCAGCTTGGTGAGAAGGCAACAACTGTTGGTGCAATTATTAGAAAATGGAAGAAGTTCAAGATGACGGTCAATCACCCTCGGTCTGGGGCTCCATGCAAGATCTCACCTCGTGGGGCATCAATGATCATGAGGAAGGTGAGGGATCAGCCCAGAACTACACGGCAGGACCTGGTCAATGACCGGAAGAGAGCTGGGACCACAGTCTCAAAGAAAACCATTAGTAACACACTACGCCGTCATGGATTAAAATCCTGCAGCGCACGCAAGGTCCCCCTGCTCAAGCCAGCGCATGTCCAGGCCCGTCTGAAGTTTGCCAATGACCATCTGGATGATCCAGAGGAGGAATGGGAGAAGGTCATGTGGTCTGATGAGACAAAAATAGAGCTTTTTGGTCTAAACTCCACTCGCCGTGTTTGGAGGAAGAAGAAGGATGAGTACAACCCCAAGAACACCATCCCAACCGTGAAGCATGGAGGTGGAAACATCATTCTTTGGGGATGCTTTTCTGCAAAGGGGACAGGACGACTCTACCGTATTGAGGGGAGGATGGATGGGGCCATGTATCGCGAGATCTTGGCCAACAACCTCCTTCCCTCAGTAAGAGCATTGAAGATGGGTCGTGGCTGGGTCTTCCAGCATGACAACGACTCGAAACAGACAGCCAGGGCAACTAAGGGGTGGCTCCGTAAGAAGCATCTCAAGGTCCTGGAGTGGCCTAGCCAGTCTCCAGACCTGAACCCAATAGAAAATCTTTGGAGGGAGCTGAAAGTCCGTATTGCCCAGCGACAGCCCCGAAACCTGAAAGATCTGGAGAAGGTCTGTATGGAGGAGTGGGCCAAAATCCCTGCTGCAGTGTGTGCAAACCTGGTCAAGAACTACAGGAAACGTATGATCTCTGTAATTGCAAACAAAGGTTTCTGTACCAAATATTAAGTTCTGCTTTTCTGATGTATCAAATACTTATGTCATGCAATAAAATGCAAATTAATTACTTAAAAATCATACAATGTGATTTTCTGGATTTTTGTTTTAGATTCCGACTCTCACAGTAGAAGTGTACCTATGATAAAAATGACAGACCTCTACGTGCTTTGTAAGTAGGAAAACCTGCAAAATCGGCAGTGTATCAAATACTTGTTCTCCCCACTGTATATATCTACACCTGTTCTGAAAGGCCCCAGAGTCTGCAACACCACCAAGCAAGAGGCACCATGAAGACCAAGACGCTCTCCAAACAGGTCAGGGACAAAGTTGCGGAGAAGCACAGATCAGGGTTGGGTAATAAAAAAATATCAGAAACTTTGAACATCCCATGGAGCACCATTAAATCCATTATTAAAAAATGGAAAGAATATGGCACCACAACAAACCTGCCAAGAGAGGGCCGCCCACCAAAACTCATGGACCAGGCAAGGAGGGCATTAATCAGAGAGGCAACAAAAAGACCAAAGATAACCCTGAAGGAGCTGCAAAGCTCCACAGCAGAGATTGGAGTATCTGTCCATAGGACCACTTTAAGCCATACACTCCACAGAGCTGGACTTTAAGGAAGAGTGGCCAGAAAAAAGCCATTGCTTAAAGAAAAAATAAGCAAACACGTTTGGTGTTCGGCAAAAGGCATGTGGGAGACTCCCCAAACATATGGTAGAAGGTACTCTGGTCAGATGAGACTAAAATTGAGCTTTTTGGCCATCGAGGAAAACGCTGTCTGGCGCAAACCCAACACCTCTCATCACTCCCGAGAACACCAGCCCCACAGTGAAGCATGGTGGTGGCAGCATCATGCTGTGGGGATGTTTTTCATCGGCAGGGACTGGGAAACTGGTCAGAATTGAAGGAATGATGGATGGCGCTAAATACAGGGAAATTCTTGAAGGAAACCTGTTTCAGTCTTCCAGAGATTTGAGACTGGGACGGAAGTTGGACCTTCCAGCAGGACAATGACCCTAAGCATACTGCTCAAGCAACACTCGAGTGGTTTAAGGGGAAAATTTAAATGTCTTGGAATGGCCTAGTCAAAGCTCAGACCTCAATCCAATTGAGAATCTGTGGTATGAGTTAAGGATTGCTGTAAACCAGCGGAACCCATCCAGCTTGAAGGAGCTGGAGCAGTTTTTCCTTGAAGAATGGGCAAAAATCCAGATGGCTAGATGTGCCAAGCTTATAGAGACATACCCCAAGAGACTTGCAGCTGTAATTGCTGCAAAAGGTGGCTCTACAAAGTATTAACTTTGTGGGGATGAATAGTTATGCACGCTCAAGTTTTCTGTTTTCTTGTTTGTTTTACAAGAAAATATATTTAGCATCTTCAAAGTGGTAGGCATGTTGTGTAAATCAAATGATACAACCCCCCCAAAATAAATGTAATTCCAGGTTGTAAGGCAACAAAATCGAAAAAATGCTAAGGGGGTGAATATTTTCGCAAGCCACTGTACATATTTGGTAGCCATACAATTCAATATGTACGGGTAACTGCCAAAAATAGGGGAAACACTTGAGTAAATGAAGGATACAACGTATATTGAAAGCAGGTGCTTCCTCACAGGTGTGGTTCCTGAGTTAATTAAGCATTTATCATCCCATTATGCTTAGGGCCATGCATGTGTAAAACAAGCTCTCACAGCAGAATTAGTTCTCCAAACTTACAATTTTGAAGTTGCCCCAAATGTCAAATTTTGAAGTTAATGGTTAAGTAAAGTGCAGGCACTCTTTACAAATGGTTAAGGTTTGGTTTATAAAATTAAAATAACAGTTTCCATGAGTGTGATCAAACAGACAACCCTCTGATCCTGAGTCATGGGATCCACCACCTATTTGATGGTAATAGCACTCACTGTTGCCCCTAGTAGCCGGTTATGAAGGCATTTCCCGTACTCAGGACATGGATAGACGTCCAATTTTCAACGTTAACCTTGAACGACCTGGCTGGTATAAAAATGCTGGATAGGCCATTATTTTGGCTACCATGGCTATGCCCCCCATAGGATGACAATGCCCCCATCCACAGGGCACGAGTGGTAACAGAATGGTTTGATGAGCATGAAAACGATGTAAACCATATGCCATGGCCGTCTCAGTCACCAGATCCAGCCTGGTCTCGTAGACTAGACCTAACATAGCAAACGTAAATCCGTCAGATCTCAACCCAATTGAACACTTATGGGAGATTCTGGAGCTGCGCCTGAGACAGTGTTTTCCACCACCTCAACAAAACACCAAATTATGGAACTTCTCGTCGAAGAATGGTGTCGCATCCCTACAATAGAGTTCCAGACACTTGAAGGATCTATGCCAAGGTGCATTGAAGATGTTCTGACTCGTGGTGGCCCAACACCCTATTAAGACACTTTATGTTGGTGTTTCCCTTATTTTGGCAGTTACCTGTATGTCTATACTGTTCATTTTCCCCTTGACAATATTGTTATCACTGTAGGCTAGAATGTAACTGTGATATCAACGTAGGTCTATGACTAAAAAGTCAAGCAACCCCTGTGTTCCGCGTTTGGTTCTAGATTTAGAGATTCATAAATGGAGAGAGTCGCGGTATGACCCTCTTTTGAAATTGACTGTCGTTTCAATGATAAATAAAACACATTCAAACTGAAATAGCAAAAAAAGACATTTACTGAAGATTAAACAGGTGGGAGGGGGGTTAGAGTGAAAGGAGGGATGGGGGAAAAAGAAGAGAAACGGCAGTCGTGAGCATCTCGAGACGTGATGTTCTCATCCTCCTGGATGTTTTCCAATTTCATGGAAGCCACTTTAGCCTGAAAAAGGAAAGGTAGAAAATAGAGAAAAAGCTCTGAAAATACCTATTGGCACGGGATATTAGTATCAACCTAGTTTAATGATGAACAGTATTACAGAGTATGAGAGTATTACTGACAGGCTTCTTGTTCTTCCTTCTAAAAACTCTCTGGAGAGCTGTGAAGAATCCGGTTCTATATTTCTTCTGCTTGGTGTCAGGTGAAGACATTATGTTGTCATCAGTGGTAGAGGTAGACAAATCTGCAGACTGATCCAGGCTGGTAGCATCAATAGTAATGGTAATTCTCTTTCTATTGGTTCTTCAACCATCACCCACATGGAAATCAGGTTGGTTGGAGGCTCTCAGGGCCGTAGACCAGGGGTTCTCAAACTTTATGGGACTGTGGACCCCTTTTCTGATAGCAAATTCATCAGGGATCCCCTTGTAATCAGAACACAACTTTAAAAAAGCATACAAGGAGTTTTACTATGACTTTGGCAGGGCATGGCCGGATGAACTAAGTCTCAAGCACCTCGGGCCCTCTTGTTATCAGAGACAAAATTATGCAGTTTTAAAGTTTACATTACAGTGCTTTTATGTAAAACAATATATATATACAATAAGTATTTAGTAGAAAAATATATAAGGCTGGTGTACTGTGGATACCAATGTCCCTCTGAGCCTCCCAGGCCCATGTTGTCCAGGATTAATAATGTAATTTGTGGATGAATAATATTGCATTGAATTGGATTACACCCTCTAAACTAATTTCACAGATCCCTTGGCCAAAATTAGTTTAATCTGTTTAGCTATGTTGCTAATATTTACTTAAAAAATGAATGATTATTTATTTATTTTTGGTCTGAACATGGACCCCCTGCAGACCCCACTTTGAGACCCCATGCCGTAGTCAACTCATGAAATATAAAAATATCATGCTTATTCATGGGATAGGGTAGGAACTCCTACAGGAATTCCTAATATGAGCATGCATTCACATCCAACCGCTAATAAAAGCATAATTATGAGGGTGAATCATCATAACTTTGCTTGCTACGCCATCTAGAGGTTACGAGCAAGAATGCATGTAATAATAAATACAAAAATGGTGCCGACAAGTGATTGTAGTTATATTGTAACAGAATGTAAATTGTTGTTTTCAATCTTTCCACATTGTTACATTTACATTTGAGTGATTTAGCAGACACTTTTATCCAGAGCGACTTACATGCTTCTAAAAGACACAGTTTTCTTCCATATTTGCCCCAGTTTTCTAAATTCTGAGTTGAAAGTCAATCAGTGACAAGTACTGAAGTTGAACTGCTAAACCCCTGCATCTGTGGTTGTATTCTATGACATTTGATGATAAATCCATATGTGTAACATGACTATGAAAATTACTCTCATTAGAGATGTTTTTTGGTTTCAATTAAGATTCCAAACACATTCAAATGCAACACAAAAAAGTTTACTGACTATAAAAATGTATAGCTTGGCGTGGTGGTGGGGGGGGGGGGGGGATGAGGAGAAACAGAAGCATCATTGTGGGTGCCTTCAGTAGTGAGTGTCCTCACCTAGATGTCCTACTTCTTGGAAGCCGCTTTAGCCTAAAGAAAGGAAAGATAGAAAATAGAGACAAAATAAATAAAAGGCATTAACACTGGATATCAGTACCAAAACAGTTGATAAGTTAATAAGTATAACAGTACAACAGTGTATAACGTATGAGTTATTTCTTCCAGGCTTCTTGTTCTTCCCCCTGAGAGCTCTCCAGAGAGATGAGAATAATCCACACCTCTTCTTCTTCTTGGCAGCAGCAGTTGAAATGTTGTTGACATCAGTAGTAGAGGTAGACCTTTTCTCAGCAGATTGCTCCAGGCTTGTAGCACTAACATCAACTTCATGTAAAGCAACAAGGCAACTCTGGGTTGAAAACATAGAAATAGTGATGACTAGACTACTTCTCTTGGTTGAGACATCAGCCACATGGACCTCAGGTTGGTTGGAGTCTCTCAGTGTGGAGTCATTATCCTGAGACATTAGGTTTGTAGCAGACTGGATGAGGTCTTTCTCCACGATAACAACACCGGTAGACAACTCCTGAGACACTAGGCCAGCAGCAGACTGGATCAAGTCATTCTCCATGATGGGAACACTAGTGAACAGAACCTGATACACAAGGTCTGTATCAGACTGGATCAGGTTGTCTTCCTCGTTGGAAACACTGGTGGACAGAACCTGAGGAGTCTGCAGGAGTGTCAGTGGCTCCCACTCATCCAGGAAGAAGCTCTCGACAGAGGAGAAGCTTCTTCCTTTCAGAGCTGGGGGAATGTAGGGGGTGTACCCAACAGTCCAGAGCAGAGAGCTGTCAATGGCATTTGCGTAGTGGTACTTGTCACCAAGTACCTCTGCAACGCTCTGATGGATGTTCTGACTCTGGACCGTCAAGGGCGTTGGGTCACCATTGAGATCCACCCTGAAAGAACCAATATGGTAACACAGGGTAAACATAACAGATTTTTTATATATAAACAAGGAATATTCTCCTTTTCACTAAAGGTAAAGTACAAGTGTGTCCCAATAATATCTAATTTCTCCTGAAGTGTGTACTTGTTCACTACTCCTCACAAATCTAAAACATTGGATTGGTGGAGTCATGGGCTAGTGGGAGTCTAACTATATTTATTATACCAGTAATTTCCTTTGAAATCAGTGAAGTGAACAAATGCACACTTTGGTACAAAGGAGAGATAATTGGACATAGCATAAGTTTATAACTTAATTTTGCATGTTTACATTGCTTGGTAACTAACAACAAATGCCCCAAGTCATCTTAACCTACATTTTATTTTATATTTCCTTTCAACTAATAATTCAACCTTCAATTAATATTGAAGTTTCAAGATGTAAATTAATTGAATTGTTCCTACCTGAATTGACTTTGTTGTCCTTAATGGAACAATGTCTGTCCTCAGGGAGGATGAATGAAAAGCTTGCCATAATAATGCTGTCTCTCTCATTGTTTGTCAATCAAGAACTGTTGAATTCTTGACATTTCTGAACTTATCTCTTGGGTTCTGGAGTTCCATGTGATGCGTCAGCATTGTGACAATCTCGGTCGCATTGAGACGGTATTCTTCACACAGAATGGCATTATGCAGTGTTTGGAATCGGAATGGAAATTAGATTCTGTTTACCACACACTCTGGCCATAAACAATATGCAAAGAATACCTCATCATTGATGAATTTTAATTTGATTATCCAATATTGAATGTTTATTAATTACTGCAACGATGCGTAAAAGCGGCACCTAGATGCGTGCCCCGTGCTTTTCCTCACCTGGGCATTGTGCACAAACAGTCCATTCCAAAAGTATTCAGACCCCTTCCCCTTTTCCACATTTTGTTACGTTACAGCTCTGTCAAGTTGGTTGTTGATCATTGCTAGACAGACATTTTCAAGTCTTGCCATAGATTTTCAAGACGATTTAAGTCAAAACTGTAACTAGGCCACTCAGGAACAATCGATGTCATCTTGGTAAGCATCTCCAGTGTCTAATTGGCCTTGTGCTTTAAGTTAGTGTCCTGCTGAAAGGTGAATTTATCTCCCAGTGTCTGTTGGAAAGTAGACTGAACCAGGTTTTCCTCTAGGATTCATCAATTATTGCTTTTACATATATCATGTGAACATTTCCTCAGAATAAATAACACAGGATTGTAAAAGTAGGGAGCTAGAAATACCACTAGATGAGAGAACAGACCACCAAAAACAGGCAATATACCATTTACAGAAAACACTTCAATAACAATGTTTAATTCATGCCTGATGGGTGGAGAGTTTTTAAATATACTATCCACCTGCATTCTGTCTGGAGAAGACTAAGTTCAAGATTACCACCCCTACGTGAACGTTTTATCTGCTGTATAGCACAGGAGGACATGGAAGAGACCGGGTGACAGGTGTTGTGCCGAAAATCTCCCCCCTGCCAGAATTCTCTCCCCCCTTCGCGTTCTTCATACTGCGACTTGCTTGCTTGTAGAGATTTCTGCTCTTCACTCCATTGTCAGTTTAGCCTACATTTCACTGATCTTAGTAGCAGAAAGCATTTTTGTTTGCAGTTTTCGGTTTGGCTATTTGTTTCAAGTGTTTGTGGCGGTTCTAGCTTGTATGGCGCCCTGGGCGAACCCCCCCGGCAAGATGCCGCCCGTACCTAAATACGCTACTGATTTTGTATTAGTCTATAAATAAATCTCTTTGCCAAAATTATTCATCTTTCCCATGTCTTATTCAAATCGTATTTTTGAAAGTGTAAGGATAATAATTCAGCCATAATTGTTCTGAAATGTTTATTGCTTGTCAACATTTTACTCCTCTATGTTTAATATAACACACATTCATTAATTATTCATTTCGGTTGCCTATCCTGACGTGAAGTTTGTTCTATAGAAAGTATTTGACTCTATCCACAAAATTAGGGAAATTAGAAATGGGGGGGAGGGGGGGGGGGTCTGGCAGTGGGGAGATTTTAGGCACAACACAGGCCTCAGTGATATGCGTATCAGTACGCAGACCTAACGCTCTCAAACGAAGTACTTCCGCTCAGACGTACGTCATCAATACTGGCGGTATTTTGAAAAGGAACTAGCTAGCGGTGAAGTTGACAGCTGTATTTCATCTATCTGTGGCTGTATGATATAGTAAAATATTATACGTTTTAAGAAAATAAGCCCGCTAACTATTTCAAATATGGTAGGTGGATACGTTGTTTGACAAAGTGAAAAACAGTCGATTTCCAATTGATGAATGTTCTCCTATTTGTAACGTTAATGAGATAACGTTAACTTATTTTCAGTCGGATATGCTAATCTTTTTCACTGCTAACGTTTGCTATTTTTTAGGTTTTGGTAGCTTCCGAGGAGCTGTAATGTTTCTTCCAAGAGTAACGTTACTTCCTGCTTTTATGTAAAAAAAAAAAATACTTTTTACATTTAACCCTAACCCTTTCACTAGAATTGATGAGGAAGCTGGCTAATTTACTAATCTAGCTAACTTAATCTGATTTGCTAGTATGACTTCAAGGTATTTTCGGAATTTACCAAAGTAAAGATGTTGGTAGAGTGCTGACGAACATTTCTTTGTATGCGCCTGGTGTATTTTTTTCTCCCAAAACATGATTCAAACGACTTTTGAAAATGTTCCGTCATACTCACTGGTCCACGCTATGGAGTGCAGATCCAATGCAATGCAATTCATGGGCGTGGATCAGAGCTCGGTAGTTACCCACTTGTTGATAACAATATTGTGAATTCCTTGTTTTCAGAGTTCCAACGAGGTAACGTTGCAACAGGAGAATGTAAGTACGGTAGCCAAATATGAGCCTTTGTAAGCTTGACTGAAATTACAGTAAGTTATCCATTCAACATGCATGTCCTAATAATTCTGACGTTTTTGTCACAGGGACAGCCACTGGACACAGAGTCAGAGGTCCAGGATACTCCAGCACCACCTGCCATTCCTTTCTACACAGAGTGCTCGGAAGCTGCACAGGCAGAACTGTTTAACGAGTGTGAAGAGCAGTTTGCCCAGCTAGAGATGGTACTGATCTGTTTACAATGACAGCTCGGGTTCTGCACAGACAACTTTGGATGATGTGATGTTGTGTTAATGTTAAAATGTAATATTCTGCTTGTTTTTCAGCTTCAGAACGAGATCATTCTCGCAGAGCCAGACTCAGATGAAAACCCACAAGAACAGGTCAGAGATGGCCCTATTTCCCTATAGCTGAATGAAAGCATTAGTATGTGTGATGCATGTACTTTTTACGTTATCTTGCCTTATCTGCTGCATATCTGTTATTTGTCCAACAGTCTGTGAATAGATTGACAGCTGTAGCAGCTGAGCTGAAGCAGTGGCAGACAAAACAGCCAGAACGTGCGTGTCTGGTTTCTACTCTGAATATCATTCCTTTATAACTAATTGATTGTACTTGTACTGTATGACTGAGACATAAGCATGATATGTACCATCAGAATGTGGTTTACTTTCTATCCATAGTGTTGTCCACAAATCCTGAGGTGTTACTCGTTGTTGGAGCAGAGGAGGTAAATTCACACGTGGATGTTGCCTTCCACCTTAGTAGTTACTGTTGGAAAATTTTCATTAAAAAAATATTTCTATGCAGTTACCTTTTAATATACAGTACCAGTCAAATTTGGACACCTATTCATTCAAGTGTTTTTATTTTTTATATATATTTTCTACATTGTAGAATATGAATAAATCAAAACTATGAAAGTGTTAAACAAATCAACATTTTTATATTTGAGACTCTTCAAAGTAGCCACCCTTTGCCTTGATGACAGCATTGCACACTCTTGCCATTTTCTCAACAAGCTTCATGAGGTAGTCACCTGGAATGCTTAACCAACAGTCTTGAATGAGTTCCCAAATATGCTGAGCACTTGTTGGCTGCTTTTCCTTCTCTCTGCCGTCCAACTCATCCCAAACCATCTCAATTGGATTGAGGTTGGGTGATTGTGGAGGCCAGGTCTTCTGTTTTGCTAGCACAGACTGGAATATGTTCCGGGATTCTTCCGATGGTATTGAGGAGTACACCACATCAGTCACTGGCTTTATCAATAAGTGCATAGAGGACGTCGTCCGCAAAGTGACTGTATGTACATACCCCAGCCAGAAGGAAACATTCGCACTGAGCTAAAGGGTAGAGCTGCCGGTTTCAAGAAGTGGGACTCTAACCTGGAAGCTTTTACTCTATGCCCTCCAAAACCATCAAACAGGCAAAGCGTCAATACAGGGCTTACATTTACATTTACATTTAAGTCATTTAGCAGACGCTCTTATCCAGAGCGACTTACAAATTGGAAAGTTCATACATATTCATCCTGGTCCTTAGATCGAATCGTACTACACCGGCTCCGACGCCCGTCGGATGTGGCAGGGCTTGCAAACTATTAGACTACAAAAGGGAAGCACAGCCGAGAGCTGCCCAGTGACACGAGCCTACCAGACAAGCTAAATAACTTCTATGCTTGCTTAGAGGTAAGTAACACTGGAACATGCATGAGAGCATCAGCTGTTCCGGACGACTGTGTGATCACTCTCCGCAGCCGATGTGAGTAAGACCTTTAAACAGGTCAACATTCACAAGGCGGATTACCAGGATGTGTACTCCGAGCATGCGCTGACCAACTGGCAAGTGTCTTCACTGACATTTTCAACCTCTCCTTGTCCGAGTCTGTAATACCAACACGTTTTAAGTAGACCACCATAGTGCCTATGCCCAAGGACACTAAGGTAGCCTGCCTAAATGACTACCGACCCATAGCACTCACGTCCTGGTAATCCGTCTGGCCCAGCGGCTTTGTGAATGTTGACCAGTTTTTAAAGGTTTTGTTCACATCGGCTACCGAGATCCAGACCAGCTGGTGCTCTCGTGCATGCTTCAGTGTTGCTTGCCTCAAAGCGAGCATAAAGGCATTTAGCTCGTCTGGTAGGCTCGCGTCTGGGTTTCCCTTTGTAGTCCGTAATAGTTTTAAAGCCCTGCCACATCCGACGGGCGTCAGATCCGGTGTAGTAGTTTTTAATCTTACTCCTGTATTGACGCTTTGCTTGTTTGATGGTTCGTCGGAGGGCATAGCGGGATTTCTTATAAGCGTCCGGATAGTCTCCTACTCCTTGAAAGCGGCAGCTCTAGCCTTTAGCTCGATGCGGATTTTGCCTGTAATCCATGGCTTCTGGTTGGGATATGTGCGTACTGTCACTGTGGGGACGATGTCGTCAATGCACTTATTGATGAAGCCAGTGACTGAGGTGGTGTACTCCTCAATGCCATTTGATGAATCGCGGAACATATTCCAGTCTGTGCTATCAAAACAGTCCTGTAGTGTTGCATCCGCGTCATCTGACCACTTCCGTATTGAGCGAGTCACTGGTACTTCCTGCTTTAGTTTTTGCTTGTAAGCAGGAATCAGGAGGATGGAATTATGGTCAGATTTGCCAAATGGAGGGTGGGGGAGAGCTTTGTATGCATCTCTGCGTGTGTGGAGTAAAGGTGGTCTAGGATTTTTTTTTTCTCTGGTTGCACATGTGTGACATGCTGGTAAAAATTTGGTGAAACTGATTTGTTTGCCTGCATTAAAGTCCGCGGCCACTAGGAGCGCCGCTTCTGGGTGAGCATTTTCTTCTTCGCTTATGTCCTTATAGAGTTGGTTGAGAGCGGTCTTAGTGCCATCTTCGTTATGTGGTGGTAAATAGACAGCTACAAATAATATAGATGAGAACTCTCTTGGTAGATAGTGTGGTCTACAGCTTATCATAGGGTACTCTACCTCAGGCGAGCAATACCTCGAGACTTCTATAATATTAGACTTCGCGCACCAGCTGTTATTGACAAATTAACACAGCCCCACCCCTCGTCTTACCAGACGTAGCTTCTCTGTTCTGCCGGTGCATGGAAAATCCCGCAGGTTCTATATTATCTGTATCATCGTTCAGCCACGTCTCGGTGAAACATAAGATATTACAGTTTTTAATGTCCCGTTGGTAGGATAATCTTAATCGTAGGTCATCAATTTTATTTTTCCAATGATTGCACGTTAGCAAAAAGAACGGATGGCAGTGGAAGTTTACTTGCTCACCTACGGATTCTCAGGAGGCTGCCCGATCTGCGGCCCCTTTTCCTGTGTCTTTTCTTCAAGCAAATTACAGGGATCTGGGCCTGTTCCAGTGAAGCAGTATATGCTTCTCGTCGGACTCATTAAAGGAAAAAGTTTCTTCCAGTCCGTGGTGAGTAATCGCTGTTCTGATGTCCAGAAGTTGTTTTCGGTCATAAGAGACGGTAGCAGCAACATTATGTACAAAATAAGTTGCAAAAAAACGAACAAAATAGCACAATTGATTGGGATAATGTAAAACCTCAGCCATGTTCTTCAAATGCATTATGAAGGAAAGAAATTCCACAAATTAACGTTTTAACAAGCCACACCTGTTAATTGAAATGCATTCCAGGTGACTACCTCATGAAGCTTTTTGAGAGAATGCCAAAAGTGTGCAAAGTTGTCATTAAGGCAAAGGGTGGCTACTTTGAAGAATCTCAAATATTAAAATATATTTTGATTTGTTTGACACTTTGGTTACTGCATGCTTCCTTTTTTGGTTACCACATGATTCCAAGTGCTATTTCATAGTTTTAATGCCTTCACTATTATTGTACAATGTAGAAAATAGTCAAATAAAGAAAAACCCTTGAATCAGTCGGTGTGTCCAAACTTTTGACTGGTTCTGTACACATTTCAGATATCAGCTATTTTATAGTTATATAGAGCCTTATGCTTATGAAAAGTAACCATATTCATGTTTAACAATTATTTTATTTTTTGTAACTTTTCTTTCCTACTTCCACAGTTACAGAAGCTGAATTCACAACTGGAGTTGGTCCTCTCTTGCTCACAAGCCAAGAGAGACACACTGAGAGAGACTTTAAAAAGGTTTTCTTTGAATGTGATTGTTATTCTAAATCTCCAACCCTTTGAATGTTGACATGGAGACAGTAGATTTGACAGTATACATCTGTGTTCCTGTTCCAGTGAACAGAAGTGGTTGGAGGAAAAGAAGGAAGTGTTGAGGGCAGGCACTGAACATGTGGTCAAACAGCGACTGGAAAATGAAAGGTTATCAGAACACAGGTAAGGTACAACAACTGGGTCATGTTTGTTAGGGCACACTGTAAATACATTTTTTACAAGGCTTAATAAAAACAAATGTTTTTTTTATTGAACAAGTTCAGATTGTACCTCCCCGTTTCACTATGTTTTGGAGCGTTTTCTTTGGTTTCCTGCCTATGAAATATGATCCTGAATAATAGAAAATGACACACAAACCAACACATTGACAACTATCCTGAGTTTAATATGGAAGTATTGCTGCTGTTGTTCAGTGTGTTGCAGGACACCAAGAAGAAGATCCAGAAGATGAAGGATTACCAGAACAGACTGATGGAGACCCTGGCAGACGTACTGGCGGAACACTTCCCACTTCCTACGCAGGAGACCACCGCTGACAAGAAGAAAAAGGTGGTAGTCTTAGTGATGTATTATGTGGCTCTGATGGAGGGGTTCCTCACTGGTCACATATTGTTTTTTACTGTTGCATCTAGCTTGGTCTCAGATCTGTTTGTGCTGTGTAGCTAACTTTTTATGTTTTGTTGGGAAAGAGAGCACAAACAGATCTGGGACCAGCCTAGATGCTATAATTTTTGTTTCTATTTTCAGAACATTCCTCAAGAGCTGAACGAGAATCTAATTTCACTCAATGAAGTCCTGGAGGTAAGTCTCTGTTCGCATGCATTGTTTGTTTTATTATTCAACCCGGTGCTCTGGTTTAATTTTGTATTTCTTTATTACTACATGCTTGAACCAGTAGCAGCTTTATAGTCTAGATTTTTATGACCCTATGACCCTATGACTATATTTTACACTTACATTACACTCACATCTTTGTAATGTAGATCAATTTGATCACAGTACAACAAACGGCATAAAAACATCCCTACTCACCTCTTGCTCCAATTGAACAACAACATAAATAATCATCTTAAACCCTTGTCTTAAACCTTATCTTCCCTTGTTAAAATTTGCAGCTGCTGATGAACACGACTCTGGAGACGCCTCACGATCCCTACGTATCGATAGACGAGACGTTCTGGCCCCCGTACACAGAGATGCTGCTGCGCCACGGCATTGCACAGAGACACCCAGAGGACTGTTTCAAGATCCGCCTGGAAACCTTTTATTAACAGTAACTGGTCAGACATTTTGGTTCTAGTTTTGTCAGCGTGTATAGCAGCCTGGTCCCAGATGTTTGTGCTGTCTTGCCGTCTCATTGTAATGCCATCGATCATAAGCGTTGGTTATACAGTACAAACGGATCTGGGACCAGGCTAGGTGTATGGTAATATCATGAGTATGTATTGCGATAGTGGCTTGATAGGTCACTGGTTTATAGTGTTATTTCCTGTATGTTTCACAATAGGTTAACATTTTTGAATGTTTTTTTTTATATGTTAAATATCTATGTATGTTGCTCTCTCTGGCTACTGGAACACAATTTGCATACTTTGGTGAAACCTTAAATTGTTTTTATGTATATATTTCCATGTATCAATGTATGCCAGATGTGTTCTTAATAAAATGAAAAATCAACAAAATATACAGACATTCGTCATTCACTGTAGCACTTTGTTCTAATCCGAAGAACAGAAAACATCTTGATACATCAGTACTTGATTCACAGCAGTCAATTTATAACTCAAGTACATAAGAAGTTGTATAATATTTTTGCAAATACAGAAATTCTGAAGGACAGATAATCTACCAACAACACATTTTAAACATTGAAAAATGCTATACATTTTTTTTGACAAGAAACCCTGACATGCGTCAGCAGACCACGTCATCTCCATCATCCAATCCCGAGAGCCGTTTAGGTATGTTCACCCGCCTCCCGGGAGTTCGTGCATTCTTGTGGGCGGAGAACAAATTTCGGTTCCGGGTGTTTTTACACTTCTCTCGAAGGCGTTCATTTGTCTGATTATGGTCTTAAATCATAAAGTAAAAGAAATTCACGAACATTCAAGGTAGAGAACAGTTTTATTGAAAGAACAAACAGAACATCAGCAAAGATGACAACCAGATCAGAGAGAGAGAAGGCCCTGAAACTCAACGAGCAGCATCAGGCCATTCTGTCCAAAATGCTGAGAGAGGACGACAACAAATACTGCGCCGATTGTGAGGCGAAAGGTAACTATATAACACAATGTGAACTTCGTTAAATGATGTGTCATTTGATGTTATATAACTGTTTCAGTTATTCGTCTAGCCAGACTCAGGCTGAGTTGTTAGCTAGCTATGCTAACTGTAAGTAGCAGCTAGTCTGCTGACACCTTCCTTCCTCTTTAGCATTTATCCGGTAGCTACTAGGCTAGCTTAGCGATGCTAGGTAGCATTTTGTCTCCCGCCACACCTTGAACCATGATCCAAACTTTAGTCATACAAGTAAATGCAAGTTTCGACACCCCTGCACCATGAAAGTCACCACTGGGAAACTATCCCTAAATGTCAAAACATGTCACTCTAAAAGAATGCACAGGGAAGACCTGCCAATCTGAAGTGCTATTGTGACACCTGCACCACCGGTACAGACAGGTTTTGATAAGTGAATCTTCCATTACCTGGGCTGTGTTCATTAGACACCTAACGGAAGAGAACAGACTGAAACCGGTGCACTAATGAGTACGACCCTGTCTCTGCCTGCCAGGTCCAAGATGGGCATCATGGAACCTGGGAGTGTTTATCTGTATCCGATGTGCTGGCATCCACAGGAACCTTGGGGTTCACATATCACGTGTCAAATCTGTCAACCTGGACCAATGGACAGCAGCACAAATACAGGTAATTAGCCAATGTCCAGGATTTATAGTTTTCATAAATTAGAAATGTCATGTATTGACCTATATTTATTGACACAGACACCTCTCTTTCTTGTATATCCTACTGGCTGAATACAAAGTTGACTTTTTAACCCATACTTATCATGTCCCCCCTGCTGTTTCACTATCCACCCTCCACCCCTCTTTCTCTCTATCTCTGTGCTCCTCTTTCTCTCTTTCCCCCACCCTCTTTCTCTCCATCTCTCCCTCTCTTCTCTAACAGAGCATAGTAGATATGGGCAACTCCAAGTCCAGGCAGCTTTATGAGGCCAACCTTCCAGACACCTACAGAAGGCCTCAGACAGACCAGTATCCTTACAACTGCACACACACACACACTGCGGTTCCCAAAAAGCTTCCCGTAACACACGTACTTGCCCCTTTATAATATTGCTACATTTTTTCCCCCTTAACCCCTGACCCCAGAGCAGTGGAGTTCTTCATCAGGGACAAGTATGAGAAGAAGAAATACTACAGCAAAAATGTGACCAATGGACACAGCGTATGTATCTCACCTCTGACGCCACACTCAAACTGGTTTGCGGATAGTACTAGAATGTGTTACACTGTCTTATTTGTATGTAGACTCCAAAGTGTTGCTTGTTATGTGTTAGGTTAAAGGGATACTTTGGGGTTATGGCAATGAGGCCCTTTATGTACTTCCCTAAAGTCAGATGAACTCTTGGATAGCATTTGTATGTCTCTGGGTCCAGTATGAAGGAAGTTAGAGGTAGTTTCACTAGCTAATGCTAACTAGCATTAGCACAATGACTGGCTACCTGCTAGCATGTATTTCCACAGGTGTTTATGGTGCTGCTGGGGTACTGTTTTATTGTGTTATATGGCCCAACCATTTTGGAACATTATTCAAATGAGATTAGGCCTTTATCTCTCTTCCTCCATTGATTTTCTTTTTCTAATTTCCTCTTATGATGTTCCTCTACAGCCAAAAGACAAGGAGAGCAAGCGAGAGAAGGAAACTGATAGAGGAACCAAGCTGTCATACAATGCCAAAGTACGGTGGTTTTGAATGGATACATCTATAGACTCCTTATATAAGATATCTGTCTCAACCCAACCCATATTCCCTGTTTGTCTCTTTTGAGCTTTGCAGTCAGAATGATATGTTTATTTAGTTTGGAACAGTTCCACTCATCATGACACTCCATGCTATAGCGGTCAGGTTTTAGTGGTTTACTGGGAGCAGACTTAAAGGGCAATTCCGCCGCTTTTCAAACTCATATTCATTTTCCAGCAACATACCATTGTCTACATATGTGAAAACGGCGCGTTTCTATGATCTGTGGTTAAAAGGATCAAATTGCTTCCCTGTAACATTACAGGGTAGGATTTAAAATCAAGAAAAACTGATTTTTTTTTTGATTTTTTTGCCAGAAGAAGGGTATTTTCTTGCTCCCCATGTCACCAATCTCCTAGTGTTTGTTTTTTAAATGTTTTAACTTTTGATGATGTCATCGGGTAGAACTTTTTAACTTCATAAAAAAAAAATCTACAAAAAGAAGAAATGCATGGGTTTTCACATGTCGACACTGGTATTGTGCTGGAGATAATGAAAAGGAGGTTGAAAAGTGGTGGAATTGCCCTTTAACAGTCTAGTATGGCAAACTGTATGAAAAACATTACAGTTAACAGGTCTGGCATTATACAAAGTACTTAATACAACTAATCATCCATTTACAAATGTTTATGGTCACCATGTCCAGCAAACTGACTTGGTGTGGTGCGTCTCACTGTGTAGTTACTTTGACGTGTTGATACATTGATGGCATGGTTAAAAATAGACCGTCTTTGGGTTTAGGGTTAGAATGCTGGGCGTCGAGCTCCCGGCATGTTAGTTCCTAGACAAAGCATTGAATGTGGTCAAGTAACCCAAGGCTGATGATGCACCTAACCTTTGACCTCTAAGAGGGCTTGACTGCTGAGGGTTTGAAAACCTCCCCAGGATCTTTGCTTTCATTATGAACTAAACATATGCTCAACCGAAGCCCTGCATATTTAGCCATTAGTCTGGAAGAAGGTTAACACATCAACTTCATTATTACTTCCAAGACTACATTATTCTTTTTTCACTATCATTATGCCTTTTCTCTTGGACTCAACCCCTGAAGAGTGAAGAGACCCGGCAAGCCCCCAAAGCCAGTCCTGTGAAGACAGCAGAACCTCCCGTCAACCTACTTGGCCTTGGTAAGACTAAACCAGTCAGTTTTCCAAAATGAGAGTTTCTTATTGGACAAGTTCAGATAGTCCTTCCTGGTTTCAGCCTGTTTTGTGCCTATTGAATATGACCCTGCTTTGCCTTGACGAATACGACCCTGGGTGGTAGCCTAGCAGTTAAGAGCTAACTAGGTGAAATTTGCCGATGTGCCCTTGAGCAAGGCACTTAACCCTAATTGCTCCTGTATGTCGCTCTGGATAAGAGCGTCTGCTAAATGACTCAAATGTAAAATGTACTAAACCAGTCAGTTATTCAGAAATGCTGAAGTCCTGAACAATACACACATTCATCTTATGTACGTTTTTTCCTCCCCTGTATAACCTGTTTTACACATCTGTTTTTAACCCCTCTCTGTTGCTCTCTGTCTCTCCCATCTCTCTAGATGCTCCAACACCTGCCCCTGCTAACAATGGTAGTGCTGCTAGCACAGCAAGTAACGACTTGGATATCTTTGGCCCCATGGTGTCCAACCCCCTCCCCTCATCTAATGCTGCTGCTCAGTTCTCTCAGGTAACACAATCTGATGACCTCACCACTTCCCTGGTCCCTATGGACACCCAGCTCCACAAACATAAAGACGCATACTGAACTTCTATATGTACATGCACACATATTACCTGTACATCTACATCTGAACGATGGCTCAGTTGGTAGAGCATTGTGCTTGCAATGCAGTGAGTAATTTGCTGTTTACCCATTGTCTCACACACATCCATGCAGGCCAATGCATGCTAGCGTTAGAGAAGTTTGAAGATCAAGAGACTCAACACACTGAATAGGGTTAGCGACTTTTCTTACGTCGTTCTTACAGTTTTTGCTTCCTTCTTCCAGGCCAGCTCCAGTACCCCAGCCAGCACCCCAACACAACCCCCAGCAGCAACCCCATCCTCGGGCTCTGCCCAGGGAAACCTGGACCTGTTCAGTGAGACTGGTGGTGGAGGGGGCATTAAGGGGGAGGACACCGGGGCCAAGAAACACCTCTCCAAGGACTCCATCCTGTCCCTATATGGGAACACCAGTATGCCTCAGATGCCCCAGCACCAGCAGGCCCCGCCTGGTAAGGAGAAATACAGACACAAGCCTACACATGTACAGTATGTACACTCATGCAGGGCTCTATACTGACCTTTTTTACAAGGAGCACGTGTAGCAGCACCCAAAGAAATTTAGGAGCACAATGACAATTATTTGAGGTAACAAGACGTTTTCTTTGTAATAATGGTGCAAGAATGACGGTCATGAATCTGCACTCAGTGTATTCACCATGGCACTCCAGGGCTGCGGTACAGTGAAGTAATCATTTCAACAATTATCATCAGCACTTGTGCTCCTAAATTAAAATTCCAGGTCGTACAACAAAATATTTAGGCGCATATGCGAGTAAAATGGTTGCACTGTAGAGTCTTGTCATACATAAGTGTGGGCATGTGCACACATCGTGATGTGACTTTGATTAATGTGATGAATGTTATTTATCGTTGTTACTCGATTAAATTAACCATGTAACAATGGGCTCATAAGGAATTTGGGGCACCACGGAAGAAGTTGTTTAATGAGTTACCATCTCCCGAATTAAACTCTAGAAGAAATATATAAGATATATTGATAAGTCATTTATTAATCATTACCTCATCTCAGTCTCATTCTGAACATTGCATACTTCTTGAATCCGCAAGAACCCCAGCCTTTTCTGATTATTCAGTTCTACACAAATTGATTTCATTATTTATTTACTAACTAGCTAAATAATAACACAGAATACACATTTACATGAGACAAAAGTCTCCAGTGGACTGACAAAATATGATGGCTTGTTACACAATGGAGAGGGGGTGGGGAAAGAGAGGGATAGAGAAAAGGACATTTATTGTGGATACATTCTAGGACTGTTCTCACATTAATCCTACACCTTGTACACGAACTGCTGCCCGTTTGGGTAAGAAATGCAATGTATTTACGTGTAAGTTAGATGTCTTTGTTCGTTGTCTCTCTCTGTTGAAACCAATCAATCCTTCTATGGGGAATGGCTCGATGGGTGTAAGGCTCTGATTGTCCACCAGAGGTTACAATATCCTTCTTAGTTGTCCTGGCTTGGAGTGGAGTCCTTCTTCTGAACTGATCTTCAGATGCACCAATGATTGTCTGAGTTGGGATCCTCTCCTTCCTTTCTCGGGTAGATAGTCAAAGTTCTAGATCCCTTTACATGCACAGTTGCAGACTGTCAATGTTTTGGTCTAGTGAGTTTATCTTCTTCATCTCGTGTTGAGTTTCAGAGTTTCCAGCCATTTGTAATGTTTAGCTCACGCTTCACATCTGCTGGTCTGAATATGTTAATTCTTAGCGAGTCCTTTTAATCACTCTGGTCGGAAAGGGCAGTTCCATCACACTGACACGTTCGTCTGACCTCATTCGGGGTGTGGCTTAGTTAATGTGCAACGGACATGAAAACTAAAATCACAGAGTTTGGTTCATACAGTTTTTTTATAACATCACAAAATGAAAAGCAATATGACATGATTATTTTTTGATCCCCACTGACCATTCTTAACATTCCTATCTTAGAAATTTTGTTCCAATATACATTTTTTGTGGTGTTATAGTTTTAGCGGCAAAAATATTCTAGAGAACAAAGGCATTCCTTTGGTTGGTACTGAAGAGCAGGAGAGGGTTCTCTGCTGCATAAGATTTACGATTGGCGTGAAGTGTCATAACCGGCCTGGCCCCCCTCTCCTCTCCTGTGGTCTGAGGCCTTGGAGTCATGACACACAAGTGCATACACACCAACCAATAACACAGAGGTTGTAAATGGTCTCCAACTGGCTCTGGGCTATGTAAATACCAAACACTTCTAAAGTAACAAGTCACCAACCAAGTTGTTCAGTCACTTTAGTATATCTATGGCAAGCAGTCATAAAGGTTAACAGAAAATTATATTTTGAAAGAAACTCAAACTGTTCTCAGTATTTCTCCTGTATTTCTCCCTTCCAGCTGGTATATACATGAACCCTGCCCAGATGCAGTTTCCAGTTGGCATCCCCCAGCAGCAGGTCCCTGCTGGCTACCAGGCCTTCCCTGGCATGGGCACTGGCATGCCCCCCACCACCGTCATGGGTGCCATGATGGCTCAGAACGGAGCTGCCATGATGGGACACAACACAGGCATGATGGTTGGCATGACGATGCCCAACGGTTTCATGGGACAAGCTCCTGCGGCCGGGATGGTTGGCATGGCTCCGAGGATGATGGGGGTACCACAGGGGGGGATGGGGGGTATGGTGCCCGCTCAGGGCATGCAGGGGATGTATGCTGTCCAGCCTGGGCAGCAGGGCCACTGGAACATGGGACAGGTATGTTAGTTCTTTTGATGTCACACTCTTTGGCATATTGGGGATTTTCCCATGGGGGTAAACATTGAATTTGAAGTATAAGATGGTTTTATAAGAATACAATATCAAGTGTCTTTGGGAGGTAACTTAGGTAATGTTACCATATTGCCATACCTAACAATCAAATTTTCTCAGATCTATATAAATGCATTGGGGTCAGGGCTTGGGTTTGTTGTAGTATTAGGCAATATTGTGTTTCCCTGACACCTTACTATTCATCTCTCCTACTGTCTTCCCCAGATGAACCAGCAGATGTCAGGGATGAGTCTGAACGGTGCCGGGGGGGCCATGGCCTTCGGTCAGCCTGCCTCCACCATGGGAGGCTGGGCCGCCGCACCCTCCGGTCAGACCCTCAGCAACCAGCTCTGGAAGTGACCCCGCCCCTGGAGGTCAAAGGTCAGGGATTAGGGGTCAGGGCAGCGGCAGAGAGGGTTGCAACCAGGGGGTCCGAAATCCAACATCCAACCCCCCAGCAACCTTACTATGAACTGATGCCCGTTCTCCAATTGATACTGACCACTCTCTAACATCGAGCTTATCTGGCTCTGTTCGCATACTGAAGAGATGCAGCCTTCCTTCCTTGTTTCCTTCAGGTAATCACAGATCCATTGGTGATTGGACAGGTGAAAGCAAGGTGACCGTCTTATTAGTCTGACCGACCCAATCAGATCAGGGATTACTTCAAGGAAGGAAGGAAGCATTTCTGAAGTATTCAAACGGGGCACATCTCTCTCTTTGTCACTTTCTATCCATCGCGCTCTCTTTCCGTCTCTCTTTTGTGAGTAAATTGGGAGTCCTCATACATACACCATCATACGCAGGCTGGCAGTCAGTGCCTGTTACATGTTGTGGATATCATAACTCTTTTAATTTTCCTTTTTTGGAAAGAAAAAAACGACAACCACAACAAATACAACAACAAAGACATCATCGACAACATATCGAAAAAGCTGCAGGACCAGTTACACAAGCTTTTATTGTATCATTATAAAAATTGTTATAGAGAATTAAAGAATAGTATTTAAGCTTTGGGAGAAGACATGGCTATCATTTCTGTGAATACTGCTCTCCTATGTACAGCTCTGTATAACCTTTTAAACTACCTGTTGTTCCCCTACAAAATAAAGTATGATAAACCAATGTGTCTTATGTGTGTTCTAGACTTCTGAGTTCTAGATTTTGCCATTAACAACATTCAATGTCAATTCTACCAGAACACCTAAGAAGGTCCAGAAGTTTGCATTTAAAAGATGTCTACCCCCCCATGTATTTATTTTTTCCGGGGTATCCTACACACATGCAAATGTCAGGGTGGTATCATTCTTTAACCATCCTATGCAGAGCTGGCAGGTTAAATACACCACTACAGTATCACATAAGAGGGAATATAGACACGGAGAGCCAAGAGCTCCCTTTTAAGAAGGCTACATATTTAACAGAATTCGGTTGATGGTGCAACATGGTAAAAAAAAACATTTACTAATTGTTTTCTGAAAAATAACTGAACGAAGAAGCACTGAACTGGGGAGCTAGGAAGAAAAAACGAATTCCCAAGTGAGGAAAAACGCGGAACGTGGTTTTTAGCATGGTCTCCTTTGAGTGCATAAACAGTGTGAGGGTGTTGACCCTAGCTTACTCGATATTCTACAATCAATCACAAGTATTTGAGGACGACATAGTAACATTTTGGTAATGGCCACTCCTTCAGTTGTTGATTATCCAGAGGAGATACGGCGAGGGTGCCTGATGAAGAGCTCCGGGCCCGTCTATACGACTGACGCTTCTCCCTCCCTGTAGCATCGAAGCTCCCTCCGCTACTACTACCTTTCAGAACTGCCTGAAGATCGTACCCGAAGTCAAGATCAGCTAATGTCAGAATCCTACATTTGTTTTGTTTTTAAATGGTATTTGAGATTATCTTTAATGAAAATCTAAAATAAATGTACTATTATTAAACAGAAATAGAGTTCCAGGTCACACTTTATTTATTTAGTTCCAAATAAATGATTTACAGACAGGCATACTTTCAATCAATGATCTGTTGATAAGCAATTGCTTGCTAAGGTTATGGTTCGCTTAGAATTGTGTAAGGGTTACGTTTAGGGCTAGGGTTAGGATAAGGGTATGGCTTAGGGTGAGTGGATAGCGGTAGTTAGTTGACATGTTGACAGTTATTGAACATCTACAAACAATCTACTTGGGACTATCCAAATAAAGTGTTCGCGAATTCCATTCTAAACCCTGCATAATGGCATTCTGCAGATATGGGACATAAAGAATCCCATCTCTATGCGACTGGGAGGGTCACAATGCCGACGGTTCAAATCGAACTCCAGAACCAGAGAGTTATGTTCAGAACTCTCAAGAAATCTTCAGTTCTTGATCGTCAAACAACGAGCGATACAGCATCAACAAGAGAAACAGCATTCTGGCGAGCTTTTCATTCATTCTCCCTGAAGACGGACATTGTTCTTTTAAAAGGACAACGACGTTAACTCAGGTAAGAACAATTCAATTATTTCAGTCTTAAAACTCAAATATTAATTGATTTAATTCTTATGAAAAGGAAATATAATAAAACTTAGGAGAAGATGGCTGTATAGGCTTTTGTTGTTAGTTACCAAGAATGGTAACCATGCAAAATGAATATTTAAAGCTGTAAATTATGTTACGTAATGTCCCAATTATCTCTCCTCCCTCCCAAAGTGCGCAGTTGTTCACTTCACTGAATTGAAGGGAAATGACTGGTATAATAAATATGGTTGAAAATCCCACTAGCCCATGCCTCCACCAATCCAACGTTTTAAGATGTCTGGGAAGTAGTGAATGAGTGCACACTTTAAGGAAATGTGAGATATTATTGGAAGGCACACATTATTTGCCATGAGTGAAAAGGAGAATATCCCTTCCTTAAAATGCAAAAAATCTATTATGTTTACCCTGTGTTACCATATTGTTTCTTTCAGGGTGGATCTCAATGGTGACCCAACTCAACTCCCTTGACGGTCCAGAGTTAGAGAGTCAGAACATCCGTCTGAGCTTTGCAGAGGTACTTGGTGACAAGTACCACTACGCAAATGCCATCGACAGCTCTCTGCTCTGGACTGTTGGGTACACCCCCTACATTCCCCCAGCTCTGAAAGGAAGAAGCTTCTCCTCTGGAGAGAGCTTCTTCCTGGATGAGTGGGAGCCACTGACACTCCTGCAGACTCCTCAGGTTCTGTCCACCAGTGTTTCCATCGAGGAAGACAACCTGATCCAGTCTGATACAGACCTAGTGTCTCAGGTTCTGTCCACCAGTGTTTCCATCAAGGAGAACGACCTGATCCAGTCTGCTGCTGGCCTAGTGTCTCAGGTTCTGTCCACCAGTGTTTCCATCAAGGAGAACGACCTGATTCAGTCTGCTGCAGGCCTAGTGTCTCAGGTTCTGTCCACCAGTGTTGGCATCATGGAGAATGACCTGATCCAGTCTGCTGCTGGCCTAGTGTCTCAGGATCTGTCCACCAGTGTTGCAATCAAGGAGAATTACCTGATCCAGTCTGCTGCTGGCCTAGTGTATCAGGTTCTGTCCACCAGTGTTACCATCATGGAGAATGACCTGATCCAGTCTGCTGCTGGCCTAGTGTCTCAGGTTCTGTCCACCAGTGTTACCATCATGGAGAATGACCTGATCCAGTCTGCTGCAGGCCTAGTGTCTCAGGTTATGTCCACCAGTGTTTCCATCATGGAAAATTACCTGATCCAGTCTTCTGCTGGCCTAGTGTCTCAGGTTCTGTCCACCAGTGTTTCCATCATGGAGAATGACCTGATCCAGTCTGCTGCTGGCCTAGTGTCTCAGGTTATGTCCACCAGTGTTACCATCGTGGATAATGACCTGATCCAGTCTGCTGCTGGCCTAGTGTATCAGGTTATGTCCACCAGTGTTACCATCGTGGAGAATGACCTGATCCAGTCTGCTGCTGGCCTAGTGTCTCAGGTTATGTCCACCAGTGTTACCATCGTGGAGAATGACCTGATCCAGTCTGCTGCTGGCCTAGTGTATCAGGTTCTGTCCACCAGTGTTTCCATCGTGGAGAATGACCTGATCCAGTCTGCTGCTGGCCTAGTGTCTCAGGTTCTGTTCACCAGTGTTGCCATCGTGGAGAATGACCTGGTCCAGTCTGCTGCAGGCCTAGTGTCTCAGGATCTGTCCACCAGTGTTGACATCGTGGAGAATGACCTGATCCAGTCTGCTGCAGGCCTAGTGTCTCAGGTTCTGTTCACCAGTGTTGCCATCGTGGAGAATGACCTGATCCAGTCTGCTGCAGGCATAGTGTCTCAGGTTCTTTCCACCAGTGTTGACATTGTGGAGAATGACCTGATCCAGTCTGCTGCAGGCCTAGTGTCTCAGGTTCTGTCCACCAGTGTTGACATCGTGGAGAATGACCTGATCCAGTCTGCTGCAGGCCTAGTGTCTCAGGTTCTGTCCACCAGTGTTGACATCGTGGAGAATGACCTGATCCAGTCTGATACAGGCCTAGTGTCTCAGGTTCTGTCCACCAGTGTTGCCATCATGGAGAATGACCTGATCCAGTCTGCTGCAGGCCTAGTGTCTCAGGTTCTGTCCACCAGTGTTGCCATCATGGAGAATGACCTGATCCAGTCTGCTGCATGCCTAGTGTCTCAGGTTCTGTCCACCAGTGTTGCCATCGTGGAGAATGACCTGATCCAGTCTGCTGCAGGCCTAGTGTCTCAGGTTCTGTCCACCAGTGTTGCCATCATGGAGAATGACCTGATCCAGTCTGCTGCATGCCTAGTGTCTCAGGTTCTGTCCACCAGTGTTGCCATCATGGAGAATGACCTGATCCAGTCTGTTGCAGGTCTAGTGTCTCAGTTTCTGTTCACCAGTGTTGCCATCATGGAGAATTACATGATCCAGTCTGTTGCAGGCCTAGTGTCTCAGGTTCTGTACACCAGTGTTGCCATCATGGAGAATGACCTGATCCAGTCTGTTGCAGGTCTAGTGTCTCAGTTTCTGTTCACCAGTGTTGCCATCATGGAGAATGACCTGATCCAGTCTGCTGCAGGCCTAGTGTCTCAGGTTCTGTTCACCAGTGTTGCCATCATGGAGAACGACCTGATTCAGTCTGCTGCAGGCCTAGTGTCTCAGGTTCTGTCCACCAGTGTTTCCATCATGGAGAATGACCTGATCCAGTCTGCTGCAGGCCTTGTGTCTCAGGTTCTGTCCACCATTGTTGCCATCATGGAGAATGACCTGATCCAGTCTGCTGCAGGCCTAATGTCTCAGGTTCTGTCCACCAGTGTTGCCATCGTGGAGAATGACCTGATCCAGTCTGCTGCAGGCCTAGTGTCTCAGGTTCTGTCCACCAGTGTTGCCATCATGGAGAATGATCTGATCCAGTCTGTTGCAGGTCTAGTGTCTCAGGTTCTGTTCACCAGTGTTGCCATCATGGAAAATGACCTGATCCAGTCTGCTGCAGGCCTAGTGTCTCAGGTTCTGTCCACCAGTGTTGCCATCGTGGAGAATGACCTGATCCAGTCTGCTGCAGGCCTAGTGTCTCAGGTTCTGTTCACCAGTGTTGCCATCGTGGAGAATGACCTGATCCAGTCTGCTGCAGGCCTAGTGTCTCAGGTTCTGTCCACCAGTGTTGACATCGTGGATAATGACCTGATCCAGTCTGCTGCAGGCCTAGTGTCTCAGGTTCTGTCCACCAGTGTTGCCATCGTGGAGAATGGCCTGATCCAGTCTGCTGCAGGCCTAGTGTCTCAGGTTCTGTCCACCAGTGTTGCCATCATGGAGAATGACCTGATCCAGTCTGTTGCAGGTCTAGTGTCTCAGTTTCTGTTCACCAGTGTTGCCATCATGGAGAATTACATGATCCAGTCTGTTGCAGGCCTAGTGTCTCAGGTTCTGTTCACCAGTGTTGCCATCATGGAGAATGACCTGATCCAGTCTGCTGCAGGCCTAGTGTCTCAGGTTCTGTTCACCAGTGTTGCCATCATGGAGAACGACCTGATTCAGTCTGCTGCAGGCCTAGTGTCTCAGGTTCTGTCCACCAGTGTTTCCATCATGGAGAATGACCTGATCCAGTCTGCTGCAGGCCTTGTGTCTCAGGTTCTGTCCACCATTGTTGCCATCATGGAGAATGACCTGATCCAGTCTGCTGCAGGCCTAATGTCTCAGTTTCTGTCCACCAGTGTTGCCATCGTGGAGAATGACCTGATCCAGTCTGCTGCAGGCCTAGTGTCTCAGGTTCTGTCCACCAGTGTTGCCATCATGGAGAATGACCTGATCCAGTCTGTTGCAGGTCTAGTGTCTCAGGTTCTGTTCACCAGTGTTGCCATCATGGAAAATGACCTGATCCAGTCTGCTGCAGGCCTAGTGTCTCAGGTTCTGTCCACCAGTGTTTCCATCATGGAGAATGACCTGATCCAGTCTGCTGCAGGCCTTGTGTCTCAGGTTCTGTCCACCAGTGTTGCCATCATGGAGAATGACCTGATCCAGTCTGCTGCAGGCCTAGTGTCTCAGGTTCTGTCCACCATTGTTGCCATCATGGAGAATGACCTGATCCAGTCTGCTGCAGGCCTAATGTCTCAGGTTCTGTCCACCAGTGTTGCCATCGTGGAGAATGACCTGATCCAGTCTGCTGCAGGCCTAGTGTCTCAGGTTCTGTCCACCAGTGTTGCCATCGTGGAGAATGACCTGATCCAGTCTGCTGCAGGCCTAGTGTCTCAGGTTCTGTCCACCAGTGTTGCCATCGTGGAGAATGACCTGATCCAGTCTGCTGCAGGCCTAGTGTCTCAGGTTCTGTCCACCAGTGTTGCCATCGTGGAGAATGACCTGATCCAGTCTGCTGCAGGCCTAGTGTCTCAGGTTCTGTCCACCAGTGTTACCATCGTGGATAATGACCTGATCCAGTCTGCTGCAGGCCTAGTGTCTCAGGTTCTGTCCACCAGTGTTACCATCATGGAGAATGACCTGATCCAGTCTGCTGCAGGCCTAGTGTCTCAGGTTCTGTCCACCAGTGTTGACATCGTGGATAATGACCTGATCCAGTCTGCTGCAGGCCTAGTGTCTCAGGTTCTGTCCACCAGTGTTGCCATCGTGGAGAATGACCTGATCCAGTCTGCTGCAGGCCTAGTGTCTCAGGTTCTGTCCACCAGTGTTGCCATCGTGGAGAATGACCTGATCCAGTCTGCTGCAGGCCTAGTGTCTCAGGTTCTGTCCACCAGTGTTGCCATCGTGGAGAATGACCTGATCCAGTCTGCTGCAGGCCTAGTGTCTCAGGTTCTGTCCACTAGTGTTCCCATCATGGAGAATGACTTGATCCAGTCTGCTGCTGGCCTAGTGTCTCAGGAGTTGTCTACCGGTGTTGTTATCGTGGAGAAAGACCTCATCCAGTCTGCTACAAACCTAATGTCTCAGGATAATGACTCCACACTGAGAGACTCCAACCAACCTGAGGTCCATGTGGCTGATGTCTCAACCAAGAGAAGTAGTCTAGTCATCACTATTTCTATGCTTTCAACCCAGAGTTGCCTTGTTGCTTTACATGAAGTTGATGTTAGTGCTACAAGCCTGGAGCAATCTGCTGAGAAAAGGTCTACCTCTACTACTGATGTCAACGACATCTCAACTGCTGCTGCCAAGAAGAAGAACAGTGGTGGATTATTCTCATCTCTCTGGAGAGCTCTCAGGGGGAAGAACAAGAAGCCTCTAAGTACTAACTCATATACTCTTAGTCTCTTTTGTACTTAATATAATCATTTATCAACTATTTTGATACTAATATCCAGTGTTAATGGCTGTCTGTGAAATAGGTTTTCTATATTTTCTACACTTTGTTTTTTTTTCAGGCTAAAGTGGGTCCAAGAAAGAGGACGAAATCAACAAGGATGCGAGCAGCCTCACCTGCCACCACAACACGACACAGGGAGATCACTGATGCAGGCACCCACAATGGTGTTCCTATGTTTTATCCCACTTTGTCCTCATCCCCAATCCCTTTCCCCCACCCCACCCGTTTTATCTTCAGTAAACCTTTTGTCATTGCATTTGATTGTGCTTTGTCTTTCATTGGGATCACTGTCATTGAAAAGGGAAGGGGTTTCCTAGTTCAACTACTTGTCAATAAGTCACTGGCTAACTTTCAAACTCCAGATTGAGACAACCGAGGCAAAGACGTCAGCAGGAGGGCAACTGTGACCTTCAGAAATATGCAATTGTGTGAAAAGATTGTAACCATGTAACAACACTAATGCGATCAGTTATATCCACATTTCCCGGAGAATAACAAGCATTCTCGCTCAGGGCCTCAAGATGGAGTAGTAAGCACAATTATAATGGTTCCCCTCATAATGATGCTTTTATCAGCTGTTGGATATGGGGATATTCCCATATTAGGAATTCCTGTGGGAGATTTATACCGTGAATAAGTATGATAATTGGACATTGTGCATGGATTGTCCATGGCTACTGAGTATTTCCATCATATGATTGTAGCCTAGGTTATGATTCTGTTATGATGAGGTTTACATTGCAGTTGTCTCCTAAGACATGACTGACTCATGGTATTGTAATCTATTACATCACATTGATGCATCATGAAATAACCCATGTGTGTAGGAGTTTAACCCCAGGCATAATGTAGCCAAGGTGTTCATGTAATGCAACTGTGTTTTCCGTTTGTTCTTTGTGAGCTATTGCCAGATTAAGATATATAACAGATGATAGGACATGGCTATAGTTTATGTTTTCCCTCATGTTTCAAACCACCACCAACAAATACCAACCCTGTTCTCAATTAAATTCACTATTCCATTCAATTTCTGAGGGCTCTTCTACAAAACAATGTTATGAGAATGAAACCTGAAACCAATAGCCATCTCCATGATTTAGGTTACAGCGAGAGGCTAAAAATATCCAGTTCTGACTGGTAGTAGTCACGACCTAAATTATGACAGAATTCTGCACCACTGGTAGTTGACGTCAATACAGTACAGTCACTTCCTCGGTGACGTAATCGAACGGACTCGGTCGGTAGCATTGCCATCTGGTGGATGGACTCCGACTCGAGCCCCGTAACATTACGTCATTGGAAAGGAACCGATGCCAGTGTTTGGGTCTGGGTTTGAATACAAACAGATGAATAGCCGACCATTAGAACTGATACTCGACAGCAACAACTTGAGCTACAATTAATACGCATTTAGGCTACAGTAAACTCTTAAATAACTACTCAATATGCTTCATGCGTTTTCTGGAGACTTTTGGGGAATCTCTGTGACTAAGAATGTTTCAAATTAATTGAGGTTGCTTCATTGGTAATGAGAAAATAGTTTTATAGTCAGCAAAACAGCGTAGGGGTCTTGACTTCAGTTCATTGACGTTTATGTAAATTCTACTGTATAGACTAGCCAGTATCGTGGTCATCATGCATTTTTTGTTTAATATATTTCAAAAGACAAGGGCTCGGCAATGAAGGGAATGGATAGATAGCAAAAGCAAGCATTAGCTGATTTAAAACTGTTGCAATTATGATACTTATGAGTTGTGCGTAAATGTCTCTGTCCGTGGTGCTGAATTTTTTTTTCTTTATCGTGACTGAGAAACGCATTGCAGGATGTCCATTGTACTGATCCTATTTTATTGACAATCAAATATGTTATTCGATTCTACTGATACACACGGTATGTTCATCCAGCTATATGTTATGTTGAATATTGTTTGAAATATAGCTGGTAAGAGTGATTGTCATTTGCATCTCTGACGCAACTTTCAGGAATCAAACAGAACGTTGATAAAGTCTAAGACGTTGAACTCTCAGACAGAACCCAGTTTAGCCTTTCCTGTGGATCAATATTTTACAGAAGCCTTAACGGTCAATTAATGTTGGCGCTATAACGACGGGAACGCGCACTATTTTTGGTTCATATTTGCAGGTGTGTGTGTGTGTGTGGTGCCAGCCAGGGTGGCGTGACTCCTGAAATAAGTGAGGTTGGAAAAAGTGTTGTTCTTGCATGTGGCGAGAGAGAGAGAGACCCATTCTCAAATTCGTAAAAGCGCGTGCACAACCATAAGGAAGGAAGATGCGAGCTCTAGGGGGCTGCATTCCCATTGACTGTTCCATCTCCCTGTCAGTGGCAGCAACATTAGCAGTGCCGAGGCGGTGGCAGCACTGAGAGAGAGAGATAAAAAGAGAGAGAGAAAGAGAGGAACGCAACACACAGACTCCGCCTAACTTTACCACGGTCCGGTGGCGCGAGGGCATCACAGCTCAAAGCCAGTCCATCCAGAGGGTCCCTCGGCTTGCTTGTGTCATCTCTTGGCTTGGAGATGGGCTTCCCGTAAAACCGGCGGTGGTGGAAGGGAGAGGCGGGGGGTGGGGGGGAGAAGCGAGAGACTAGAGAGTGAGGAGGTGTAGAAAAAAAAGCCGAGGAGGACGAGAAACAAAAGCACAACCGTGGGTGCCTGCAACAACCATCAGCAGCGGCGGCTTGCCCTATTCACCAGAGCTGCTGCTCTACCCGTGGACTATGTCGTGAGGTGTGGCTCGCAACGCTAAGCAGCAGGGATTCTGTCAGTCGAAACGACAGTAGCAAGCCAAGGAGGGGTGCTGCTGGTGGAAAAGATGTCGACCGCCTCGGTGGGGCCCCAGGGCGGCCCCCGCCCACCCACCGCGCCGCCGACCGTCCCCGAACTGCCGGACCTCAGCCATCTCACGGAGGAGGAGAGGAAAATAATCATGGCCGTGATGGATCGGCAGAAGGAGGAAGAGGAGAAAGAGGAAGCCGTGTTAAAGTAAGGGCTACATTTCCTTTCCCTGAACGGTGATCGGTGGAACCCCGAACGCACCACTCGCAAACGCAACAACCCCATTCACGAGCGAGGTGTCTGTGTCCAGAAGGCAGACGCACGAGCAGCCATCCGCCACCTATTAGTCCCAGTATGTTACCAATATGCCTGTCGTTTACCATTGTAGTCACATTTCACACCCATTCAACCACCACAACCCGTTGCATCCCCTATTGTTCCCTAATAATGGGCTGTAATTTCCGTATAGCCTACAGATGTTATAGCCTACGCTAACGGTGTTCCCTTGCTTGCCACTGAATGAATAATTCACACCAGGTTGGATACTGGGGTTCGTTTTGGGATTCAACTATTCACGGGGGGGGGGGGGGAAATCACAGTTTATAGGCCTGTCAATGCTTTAGCTTTGCTCAAATCCATTGTAGGCTATGCGCTCTTCTCCAAAGCCCCCATAAGGAACGTCAGGTGTAGCCTAGCCTATATGATTGAAATTCATCCCAGTGTGGACATAGCCTACAAGGTGAATAGCTAATCAATGTATCCTCGCCGTGACAGTCGATGGTGATGGAGGTGGTCATTGATAAGGACGGGGAAATCGGGTCAAACGAGATACAGGTGTAGCCTCGCGCGGGTGGCGGAGGAGGGGAGACGGGGTGTACCAGTGGGGGAGCACTGGATGAATCATACCACAGGACTGCGTGCCCCCCTCCCTCCCTGAATCTTTCCATCTCTTCCTCCTCTCCCGAAGTATTTTTTTGTTTTGTTGCTTTGACACGGCCGCGTACACAACCGACATCACCACCTTACCGAAGCAGCTTGGTGGCTGGCAATGCTTGGTAGCTGTCCTTAACACAACGTCAACGGTGTGCAAGATATCGAACTGTTGCTGTTTATGTCACCTGTTGCTGTTTATGACACCGTCGTAGTGCAACAAGACGATGGTGACATTAAAACTCTAATGATGCTTCATTGCGACCCTGGCACAAACCATTCGTATTTTATGCCCGACAATCGTGTTACACCGGTGTGGTGCCATTTTCCCCGCCCCTCGGCGATGAGTGAGAGTGGGTGTGGTTGCACTGGTTGGACATCTCACCATGTGATGTAAGGCCGGGCATTCGAGCTAAGCGTGATAGGGGGAATTGAAGCTCGACCAGTTATAGCAACACAGTCTCACATTCAATTCGCGCATATATGTACAAAATGTATTTCAGCAGATTTCGTTAGTTTTTTGTGCATTTTTGGGGTGGTTGTATTTCAGCAGATTTCGTGCGTTTTTGTGCATTTTTGGGGTGGTTGTAATTTCAGCAGATTTCGTGCGTTTTTGTGCATTTTTGGGGTGGTTCAATTCGTTTGAAAATACACGAATTTCTGTGCTACTTAATTCGTGCGAAAAGACACGAATTTAACCAGTAGGCGACACTCAAGCCGTTGCAACAACCATGTAGACACGATCATTTGTATTTCATTTTTGTTCTTCTTAATGGCTAATTCAACGTCATGAATATACATAAATGTTGTCTTTGTTTAACCATGTTTAAAAATGTGTCGTTGTATGTCTATATGTACTGTTTTAGACTTGCTGAACAGAATTTTTCAGAAAAGACGCACATTTAAGTGCGACTTAATTCGTGGGAAATATTGTTTTATTAATGCCAATGCTGTTTTCTGTGCTTGATTTCGCTTAATACTTTGGATACTGGTGCACTTGTAATCAGAACGCCTTTTTGTCATGTAGGCAACCATACACAATTTTCTTCATAACCCATTTCATATTTCGTGGAGCCTAAATTACACCATTTTCTTCATAATGCATGTATTACATGTTAATGTAAAATAATGAATTATGTTGGCTTACACTTATGGCCTTTCCAAGGCCTTTCCATACCTTAAGGGAACATTTTAGCACTCGCCATATGGTTAGTGAGAAACGCCACATTGCAAATGTAAGGTCCCTTACTAGACGTCCTGCAACGTTTCTAAAATTCGTGGACGGCGTCGGGCCGTGCGCGGGGGAGAGATCTTTCAGGAAGTCATCAAACTAAATCTCTCGGACGTTCGGTTTCCGTTTTATAAAAAAAACACATTTTGGTCATTTTTCCGCAGTCTCGGAAATTCCCACCAGAGGGAAAATAAATAATATTGCAAATGCACAAGCACATTGCAAATGCATGTGGCCTTTTCTCCTAAACGGAAAATATTTCGAAGACGTAATGGACAGTTGGCCCCGAAAAAGATGGCGTCGAGGCCTCAACGCTTTTTGAGTTATGGCCATTTTTCTGGGATTAAAGGTCAAAAACGCAAAGTAGGGTGCTAATTTGACCGCTTCACGTCAAAGTACATAAGCATACGGTGTCAGGAAAAAAAGAACCAGCCATTTATCTATCGTAATTTAAGAGAAATCGTACATTGACAAATTGGTAATGTTCACAAAAAGGAGTAAAAAAATAATAATTACAGATCCAGTTTTTTAAGTGGGTCTCGAAGCTCTGCCAGAATTCTGTGATTTTATGTGATTTTATGAAATAACACACACTCATTTAACCCTCTGTAAATAAGTCAGTTCTTAACATAAAGACTTAAAACTCAATATTATATAAGAGCCTACCCCAAGGAGGATATGTGTTCACTTTCAGCTTCCTATGTCAACCGGAAGTACCTTCAAATGGTGCCATAGGGTCAGTTTCTAAGGGTTAAAAAGGTCAGATCTGCCTCCCGGGTGGCGCAGTGGTCTAGGGCACTGCATCGCAGTGCTAGCTGCGCCACCAGAGTCTCTGGGTTCGCGCCCAGGCTCTGTTGCAGCCGGCCGCGACAGGGAGGTCCGTGGGGCGACGCACAATTGGCCTAGCATCGTCCGGGTTAGGGAGTGTTTGGCCCGTAGGGATATCCTTGTCTCATCGCGCTCCAGCGACCCCTGTGGCGGGCCGGGCGCAGTGCGCGCTAGCCAAGGGGGCCAGGTGCACAGTGTTTCCTCCGACACATTGGTGCGGCTGGCTTCCGGGTTGGAGGCGCGCTGTGTTAAGAAGCAGTGCGGCTTGTATGGGTTGTGCTTCGGAGGACGCGTGGCTTTCGACCTTCGTCTCTCCTGAGCCCGTACGGGAGTTGTAGCGATGAGACAAGATAGTAATTACTAGCGATTGGATACCACGAAGAAAAGGGGATAAAAGGATGGAGTGAAAAAAATGGAGTGAAAAAGTACGGTGCTTAAAGACACACAAAGCCTACAATGGCATTACCATTATCTCCAGGCCGTGCCGAGTTCAACGAGATGCCCCGCTTGACCGTAGCTCGCTCGGTCTGAGTGCAGCGACAGGGACAAGAAGACGGACCCAAATTACCCTTTGACCTCAATTTCATATTTTTTTGTTTTTGGGAGACAGAGAGAGAACCGTTAAGGTTAGAAGCACAATTTGACCTCAGGAACGTTCCTAAGGTCCTCCCGATCTGTGCAAGCCTAACATTGACCGTGTGGCATTAACCCTTAACAGTTAAAAGAAGGTGTTTATATCAAACAGTTTACAATGACATGTCTCCCCATAGCCTGCTCCCCTAAATTCAACCTGAAGCCTATGTGGGTTAATAATGCCTTATGAACCTGTCTTTGATGACAATCCATCAGGCTACTATGAGGTCTACCTGTGTCGATTCTAAGCTTCCTGGAGCAACCGGAAGTGGTTAAATCACCCTAAAAGTGTTTGCCATACCCAACCTGCAGTTTGAGAGAAATAGTGCATTCAACCCTATGTAAATCAGTGAGTTCTTAACGTATAGACTTAAAACTCAGGATTCTGTTATAGCCCACTCCAATGAGGATATGTGTTTACTTTCAGCTTCCTGTGCCAACCGGAAGTGCCATAATTGGTGTCAAAAGGGCTGTTTCGAAGGGTTAAAAAAGTCAAATCTTTCCAAAACTTAATATATGTGAATAGGCAACCCTCATGAACTGTAAATCAGTCATTCATCCTATCAGATTTCAAGGAAAAATGTACACACTCACACAGAAAGGATGGAGTGACACACTGAGGGGCTTAGAGGCAGACAGTGCCTGCAATAGTTACTTTTGTTTGAACTTTTAAAGAACCGTCAGACCTAGAGTTCTGAAACTTTACAAACCTGTTCTAGAGCTCAGGTCGATTAAGCACGGTGAGTTATGTGGCTCTAGAAGGTTCTCGGACCGATAAAAAGCCTCGGTGCATTTGCATTGACTTCAATTCATTTTGAGCATTACAAAATGGTGACATTTAGAAAAGTCCCAGAGTTGCAAGACTAGGTGCATTGAAACCGTCTCGGCCCATAGACGGACCCCGACATTTCTGTCTGATAGCTCATTCAAGGACCCCGTAGCAAGGCATGGAAAAAAGTGGAATTTCAGCACCAATTAAGGTTTTGCTCGGGCACCGAATGACCTATCGAGCCGAAACTTGGGATTCGAGGTCGCCTCACATAGGGCTAAACATAATGTGAAAACTGGACCCGCAGCTAGAACATAACTACGTATTATTTGTTTTATTATGGTTTAAATGGAAGGCGCTGTGAATTTTGGGCCTGCTCTGAAATATGTGATAGATGGCTTCTAAACGAGTTGGAAAAAGTGAGTTTGGAGTCAGATGGTATCAGTTTGGTGTCTGAAAATATCTAATTGGCTGATGGACACTGACTTGCTAGTTGAATTTTGTGCATTTGCAATATGTTTCAACAGTGAAAAACCACCAAAATAGCATTCTGAAATCACCACTAAAAATAACATCACCATAGCCGTGCCGAGTTCAACGAGATGCCCCGCTTGACCGTAGCTTGCTCGGTCTGAGCGCAGCGACAGTGACAAGAAGATGACCCTTGACCTACATTTCAAGTCTTTTGCTTTTGGGAGACAGAGAGAGAACTGTTAAGGTTTAGAAGCACAATTTGACCTCAGGAACATTCCTAAGGTCTCTGTGCAAGCCTAACATTGACCGTGTGGCATTAACCCTTAACAGTTAAAAGAAGGTGTTTACATCAAACAGTTTACAATGACATCTCACCCCATAGGAACACATTGCCTGCACCCCTATATTCAACCTGAAGCCTATGTGGGTTATGAATGTCTTATGAACCTGTCTTCAATGACAATCCATCAAGCCACTATGAGGTCTACCTGTGTTGATTCTAAGCTTCCTGGAGCAACCGGAAGTGATAAAATCACCCTAAAAGTGTTTTGCCATACCCAACCAGCAGTTTGTGATATATAGTGCATTCAACCCTGTGTAAATCAGTCAGTTCTTAACGTATAGACTTAAAACTCAGGATTCTGTAAAAGCATACCCCGATCAGGATATGTATTTACTTATAGCTTCCTGTGCCAACCGGAAGTGCCTTAAAATGGGGTCATGGGTGCTGTTTCGAAGGTTTAAAAAAGTCAGATCTTTCCAAAACTTTAAATGTGTGAATCGGTCAACCCTCATGAACTGTAAATCAGTAATTTCGCTAAACAGATGTCAAAGAAAAGCTCTCTCACACACACACACACACACACACACACACACACACACACACACACACACACACACACACACACACACACACACACACACACACACACACACACACACACACACACACACACACACACACACACACACACACACACAGCAAGGATGGAGTGAAAAAGTATGGTGCTTAAAGACACACAGAGCCTTAAATGCTTTTAGGGGGGATCCAGACTTCCATACCCGCTCTGGGAGCGCTATACTACCGCCCCAAATCAATGGGTGCTGGCCTGAGTGATTTATGGAGGTTTTCCAAAAATATTCTGTTTTTTCTTCTGGAAAATATTTTATGTTTTTTCTTCTCGAGTCAATGGCCTGAGTGATTTATGGAGGTTTTCAAAAAATATTCTAAGTCCAAACTTTTCATGCACCTGGTATTTTTTTGGGGTTACCAGGCGTCATTTTTCAAAACGGTTGAAATTGCTTTTAGGGGGCATCCAGAGTGTCACATGACCGGATGAGGTAACTATTCTTGTTCTTCTTGTAACTTTCCGGTAGGCTAGAAGCTTTCCGGTGTTTTGCTGCTCGACACAGGTTGACGCAGGTATTGCACTTGATTTATCGTTATCGTAACCGTAGGTGCAGCCAAGTGGAAATACGAAAGCTTTCTAGCTATTTCGCACTGACGGTAATTTGAACACAAGAACGTTTCTAGTGAAAAGGTGCTTACACTCAGAGCCATGTATTTACACTCAGCCACCCTAACCTTATTACGGGTTAACGTTTTGGTAATTTTGGTTGGCCAACAAAATGTAAGACTAATATGAATGCATACGTTTCCCCAAATGTTATACGAAAAAAAAATGTTTTGTTATTGATGGACAATGGCAAGGCTGCCATTGTATTTTCAGTTACATTCTGTTCAATAAAAATGGTTTACACGTTTATTTTTTAAGAAATACGTGGAACTACAACCGAATAAAACACCATTAACCATCATGCATTGCTTACATTCATTCTATCCTGAAAAGTCTGTTCAGAAAAATCGAAAACAGTACATATAGGCATAAAAACACAATGTTTTAATAGGGATTAAATAAAGACAATATATATATATAACCTCTTATGGTTAAATGGTAAAAAAAAGACAAAATATCTATATATTCATAACGTAAAATAAATAAATACAGGCGATCGTGTCTATGGTTGTTGCAACGGCTTGTGTGTCGCCTACTGGTTAAATTCGTGTCTTTTCGCACGAATTAAGTAGCACAGAAATTCGTGTATTTTCGCACGAATTAAGTAGCACAGAAATTTGTGTATTTTCAAACGAATTGAACCACCCCAAAACACCCCAAAAATGCACAAAAACGCACGAAATCTGCTGAAATACATTTTGTACATATATGCGCGAATTGAATGTGAGGCTGGGCTGGTTATAGCCAATGTCTGGTTTTAAAACGCCTCAAACCAGTATCAATTCAACTGATATCGAATGAATCAGTTATTGGGCCCATTTTATTCGGGAAAACGTGTATGCAGCGTGAAAGTACCGTGCGCCTCTCGTGTTCAGCTCTAGTCCACTGTTGGCCTAAATATCTATTCTGTGTTCCTTCCCCCGTGAACGGGTGTATTGGTTATTTTTTGGTTTTCCCACCGGTCGGTTCCCAACACAATGCAATGAATGAGGTGAATGAAAGTCGCTTATATAATTTTGCATAAGACCATCTTAACGAGATCGTATGGTAGTAGGGAACATCCATAGTGCACTACGTGACTCATGCTGTGTCACAAATATTCACTTTGCTCATCCTCACCGAAGGCTCAATCAAGTCGAATTTCCAACAGCAATACATAATGTAAGATATCTAGCCTATTCAAAGTGCTTTATGACATCCTTGTATGCTGCAATTACATTGCACTGTTTCATTTCCTGGTTGAAGTCTGAGGGAGCCAGGGCTGGAGCTATCTCGTACCTCAGGAGAGGAAGTGATGTATTTAATGTTCCATGAGGCTTGAGCCTTCCACAGATTCTGTAAATAATGCCCTCATCATTTAGCCAATCATTTATATGATGATCCATGCACACCCAAAGGTCATGGCCAGTTGCTGTGCTGTTGCTGTGGCTCTGTGTGCACAGTTGCACACTATACCCTTCGAATTTGAGAAGCTGTCATGTGTTGGCGGCTCTCAAGTTAAGGCCTGTATGTAGGGGTTCAGTGCTTCCAAGAGAAATGGTACAGAATCACAATAGGCATGTGGGAGAATAGGGAATAAGGAGAGGGAGAGAGAGAGTGTGTGTGTGTGTGTGTGTGTGTGTGTGTGTGTGTGTGTGTGTGTGTGTGTGTGTGTGTGTGTGTGTGTGTGTGTGTGTGTGTGTGTGTGTGTGTGTGTGTGTGTGTGTGTGTGTGTGTGTGTGTGTGTGTGTGTGACAGAGAGACAGAGAGAGAGAGAGAGAGAGAGACAGACAGAAATAAATAATGTAAGGAGGAAATAATGTAAGAAAGAAAAAAGAAAGAGAGTGAGAGAGAGACTGGGGCTGTATTTGAACTTTCCATGGATTATGCGGGCATTCCCATTCTTCCTGGGTGCAAATTTGGTTTTAGAATGGGGGGGGGGGGGGGGGCTAATTATATATATTTTTATCCAATCGGATAAACACTCCAAACAGCCTACCAGACTGCTCGGAGGTGTCCACATGGTCCTAAATTACACCCTGTTTTGTATCACATTCCAATGATAAATCTGGGGGGGGGTGCAATATCAGAATGTGGGGGGAGGGACATGTGGGATGTGGCATCATGGGATGCATTGGGGAGACACACATTACTCAGACACGCAACGTCCGAACCATTCACACTGGGCACAGGCGTCAATTCAACGTCTATTCCACGTTGGTTCAATGTCATTTGATTGAGATGATGTGGAAACAACGTTGATGCAACCAGTGTGTGCCCAGTGGGTTGTTGCACATCATTACTAAACTCATATATTTCCATTGAGCATTTAACTTCTAATACAGTCTAGTAGTATGGCATTGTGATCAGGGTCTTTTGAATAGACAGGGCAAGCATTAGGCCTATGGGCCCACGTCCTTGGCATGCGGCCATCCAACAAATGACTTCCCCCATTCACTTCAGCTCAGTGAACGTTTCCGATGAACAATGAACAATGTAGCACATGATTATTCCACATGCAATAGATGATATCAAGCTAGTCTGTCGTGACAATGATATAACATGGCCACACAGGCCCTCCCGACTGTTCTGGGTGGTATTCATTAGACACCAAACGGAAGAAAACGGACTCAAACGGGGAGGGACTACCTGAACTTGTCCAATAAGAAATTGTCATTTTTGTTTCCCGTTGCAAAACGTTTTGCTACAGTGTGCACTAATGAATAAGACCCAGGTGTTCTTATGGTACCTGGGAGCTAAGCAGCTGGTGATAAACTGATAGGTTCCTGTATCTCACCACCTCCACCTCCGTCATGGGAGAGGCCAGTGTGTCCAGGTCTGTTGCCCAGCCCAGAGGCCTCATCCTGGACTAATGATTACCCGTTAGGTCAGCCTGTGGGAACAGAGCACCTGGAGCTTCTGGTCTTAATACTGGTGCCACTGTATCTGTACCATGGGTGATTCATCTCTGTAGGTGTTGTTGCAGCAGATGCAGCAGGTGAAGAAAGATGACGTGGTCTATTGACATTCTCTATCCTGTCCTATGTAAAAGATTTCAAAGAAGGTGTGAAATGAGCAACTTCACACTATGTTGATGTGCAAGACCATTACTGTCCTCTGAATCAGGGTGCTGGACACGTGGCTTAAGAGAGATGGTATTACTGGACACTATAGACATGGTTGAGAGTGTAGTAGGAGTGCTGAACACCATTCTAACACGCTAATAAGCAGGACTGAACTGAACACTGAACTAGCATGCTCAAAGAATTTACAGCATTTAGCAGTTAGCAGTTAGCTACCACCCCAATGTGGTGACACAACACCCGCTAACTAAACAGGAAATCTCCCCCTTAGAGCATTTGTGGTTTCCGTAAAGTAAATATAGAAACCCCTTTCAAATATTGATGAGCTAACAGAGGTTGTAGAGTTTCTTAGAGGGGTGTATGAAGCAGAGGGAGAGAGATGGAGAGAGAGAGGAAGAGCACTCATCATCGAAGATGGAGGAAGAGAGGAAGCCTAGAGTATAGTGGATGGAAGGATTTGGAGGGTTTAGGATTAGAGGGGTACCTAGGAGAGCGCGAGTGTACACACACACACACACACACACACACACACACACACACACACACACACACACACACACACACACACACACACACACACACACACACACACACACACACACACACACACACACACACACACACACACACACACCTACAGTGCCAATCTCTGCTTCACAGGGCTCCTGAGGGCCCCCAGAGCACAGAGTGCATCAGAAGGCCATGCAGGCACCACATCACCACCCAGCCATAGGTCACTTAGATAGGTATACAAGGGCAAGACGTGTAGCTGAGGTTAGTATGGAGGTTGTCGGGAGGAGATGGGAATGGATGTCTGGAAGTTATTTTTCCCCTCTGTGTTGAGGCTACAATGACGTGAAGACTGTTGTGTAGGAGACAGTCACTTGCAAATACACATAAATACACATTCACATACATGTATAAGTCTCTCAAACATGCACATGCTCTGTGTACACCGTCGCACCCACTTAACACACAAACTCACTATGTGTGTATTCACAGCTGTGTCAGTTGCAGAGCTGGGAGTGCTGTGATGTGATTATTGATTGACAGACAGGGTCGGTGGTTGATGTTGACGTGGAGCGGGTGTCAGACCTGGTGGTGCTACACCGGGTGCTGCTGGGGGTTAGCTATGTCCTCCCTGGGAATATTTTGGCTTTTGTCAGCTTCTGACTGGCATACACCGACAGACACTGACACGCACGCACGCACACACACACACACACACACACACACGCACACGCACACGCACACGCACACGCACACACACCACACACACACACACACACACACACACACACACACACACACACACACACACACACACACACACACACACACACACACACACACACACAGCTAGTGCTTCTATGGGACTGAGACACCTGGTGTGTTTGTTCCAGACTGCGTACTCAGCTACTATACTAACATACATGCTGTGACATGTCCTGTGACCGGTCCCTGATGTACTGATATCAAATGCTTAGATTAATCTCTGCATTTTATTATGAGTAGTAATGCTTATGATTTGTTATCGAGATACTGTATGTTCTGTAACCCCCCCCTATGGTAATGACCTGGGCTCTGAGTTCCCTCGTCAAGTCATGCAGTTGTAACTATTTGTCCATGTGTGTGATCAGCACCAGCTGAAAGGGTTGCCATGCCAACTCCTATTCCCTTCTGCCTTCTCATCTCCCCCTCTCTCTCTCCGTCCCACCTCCCTTTCCCCCCTGCTGTGTCTCAGTGTCTCTAGTGTTCCTGGCTGGTTACTCCTGCCTCCTTCTACCCCCCAAATAACCCCTTTTCACCCCCTACCCCCTATCCCTCATCCCCCTCTTCCCATCCTCCACCCTCCTGCTGTGTCTCAATGTCCCCATGTTTCTGGCTGGTTACTCTCCTCTTCCCAGCAATTAGCGTTGTTCTGCTGTGGAGCTTCCTCTGCAGGCTGGAGGGAGGTAACTGACCATGGCCACACACACACGCACACGCTCACGCACACACACACACACACACACACACACACACACACACACACACACACACACACACACACACACACACACACACACACACACACACACACACACACACACACACACACACACACACCTACAGTGCCAATCTCTGCTTCACAGGGCTCCTGAGGGCCCCCAGAGCACAGAGTGCATCAGAAGGCCATGCAGGCACCACATCACCACCCAGCCATAGGTCACTTAGATAGGTATACAAGGGCAAGACGTGTAGCTGAGGTTAGTATGGAGGTTGTCGGGAGGAGATGGGAATGGATGTCTGGAAGTTATTTTTCCCCTCTGTGTTGAGGCTACAATGACGTGAAGACTGTTGTGTAGGAGACAGTCACTTGCAAATACACATAAATACACATTCACATACATGTATAAGTCTCTCAAACATGCACATGCTCTGTGTACACCGTCGCACCCACTTAACACACAAACTCACTATGTGTGTACAGTGATCCCTCGCCACTTCGCGGTTCACTTATCGCGGATTCGCTATTTCGCGGATTTTCATAATGCATTTTTTATTTTTTTTTGGTGCATTGTGCTCTGCATTCTGATTCGCTAAAAACTCACTCCCGCTTCTTGTATCAAAACATGCTACGAATTGTGCTATCATTTTGTCGTCTCGTGCAGTTATGTGTACGTACATAAAACAGCTTGGCAAATTTACATTAAGTTGGCCAGGAAGGAAGGAAGGACTAACGCTTGGTCGCTTAGCAACCATGGTGCGAATGGCCACTGAACTTAAGCGAGTAGCTGAGGAATGGGACCCTTTGATGAGCCGTTCATTACAGTTCTCCAACGTAATCGATGGTGGCATGTCGGTGTACAAGGATCTTTTTGCAAAGAAGAAAAAAGAGCGACAACAGCTGCCTATCACTATGCTCTTCTCCCGAACAAACACACCTGCACCGCGGGCTTCAGAAGAAGAGAACACTGCAGAGCGCAGTCAGGATGCAGCGGCCCAGTCTGAAGAGCAGTGAAACGGCCTACACGTGAGTCACTGTATTTGTATACATGTAATAGTTGCTAATTGTAAAAAAAAAAGAAGTTTTCTATTTCGCGGATTTCACTTATCGCGGGTCATTTTCGGAACGTAACCCCCGCGATAAACGAGGGATTACTGTATTCACAGCTGTGTCAGTTGCAGAGCTGGGAGTGCTGTGATGTGATTATTGATTGACAGACAGGGTCGGTGGTTGATGTTGACGTGGAGCGGGTGTCAGACCTGGTGGTGCTACACCGGGTGCTGCTGGGGGTTAGCTATGTCCTCCCTGGGAATATTTTGGCTTTTGTCAGCTTCTGACTGGCATACACCGACAGACACTGACACGCACGCACACACACACACACACACGCACACGCACACGCACACGCACACGCACACGCACACGCACACGCACACGCACACACACACACACACACACACACACACACACACACACACACACACACACACACACACACACACACACACACACACACAGCTAGTG